>NC_025994.2:14464981-14764981 GCF_000442705.2 Elaeis guineensis
ATGTATCCAACTGGCACCTATAAACCCGTGCCACTCTTGTCGATACGTGATGAACGTTGAATGCAACGTTCCATCTGTTTCACAATGTACTAATATTAAATAAATTTAAAATAATAAAATTTATATACAAAAATAATATTTTGATACCTGTATCCTAATGGTCCGTCTAGTCTGAATGGAACATCAGGATCCTGCTGCTCTGATGGCATCTCGAGCAACTGTCGTCGTAATGGACTGATAGTCGGCATACGCTCCCATACCCAAATCTGCAAAATTTAAAAATTAAATAAATGATATATCGAATGTAAAATATAATTAAATATTAAAAATTAAAAATTTTAATTCACGTACCTGTAATAATACAAGATAACCGTCAATCTCGCTCTGATCAGCATAGGAACCCCGACATATAGCTCGGTATAGACAAGCTAGTACTGCACTGCCCCAACTGAGTCGACGAGCGAAGTCTAAATCCTCTAATAATGGCAAAAACATCAACTTCATCTTATTCGATGAAGTATCAGGTAACAGGACACCACCTAACAATCGCAGCACCTGACCCCTAACATACTGCTGCACCATCTCCTCTGGTGCATCATCCGTAATATGAAAATGACGATAACGATCATCCAAACACTCAATCCTGAGTCGTGAATGATCAAAAAAATGTGCGTCAGGCTCAAACCCTAACAATCGCAAGCACAAAGCCTGCCACTCCGGAATGGTAAGTGTGGGATCAACTCCGGTAACTGGATCTCCATCAACTGGTAGTCCAGTAAGGATGCTGACATCCTGTAAACTGATGGTCGCCTCACCAAATGGAAGATGAA
Source organism: Elaeis guineensis (assembly GCF_000442705.2). Lineage (NCBI taxonomy): Eukaryota > Viridiplantae > Streptophyta > Magnoliopsida > Arecales > Arecaceae > Elaeis > Elaeis guineensis. Next base: position 14,465,812 of record NC_025994.2, read on the forward strand.
ATGTGTGTGTCTCTGGACGCCATCTCTCAAGCAAAGCAGTAATAAAACCAACGTCCATCTGTATACGACCGATCCGATATACTCCATAAAATCTCAGATATCGTAAATAATCTAACACTCTATCTGGGATGTTCTCTGTCCTCCAGAAATCTACATCGGATCGTCGTAGACGAAGATGTCTGGACTCCTGCAATAAAATATAATAATTAGATAACGTACATGATTTTTAAAATAAAAATTTAAAGAGTAAATAAGATTGTAATGCTTACACCGCCATCTAAAATAGTCTGTGATCGATGGTGCTCCTGCAATGTAAGAATGCTGCTGTCTCGGGATCGGGATATCATGGATCGTAAGCCATAATACGCTGTCTCAAGCAATATTATCACAGATGTATTAAAAAAATAAGATAATATATTTTATTTTTTTTAAATATAATATTATCACACAATACAACTTAAACACAAAATTCAGTTCATCCCAACATATTAAACACGAAAATTCAAATACAATCCCACAGTAATTCATAAAACAATGACAACAATAAATTGTCGAAGCTTTTAATTTTTCCACTGCTTGAAGTTGAAGTATGTTGAAATATCCTAGGACAGCGACGACGATCATGACCCTGTTCCCTACAAATACCACAGTGGTTCCTATTTCTTATTTGCCTATCATCCATCTCATTTCGTAGTCTCGTTGACTTTGGTCTATCTTTCTGCTTCGATCTCAAACGATGATGATCAGGCATACATTTGAACATACGTGTATGCATCCAATAATCTTCATGTGGTAGTGGATTGAAATTACCGCTCCAAGCATTCATGTATACTGTAATTGTATATGCATCATCCACAAAAGCACTAAAATGTACAGCAATTTCTTGACACACAGCTAAAACATATGAACATGGATATTTGTACGTGCTCCACTTTCCACAAGAATATTTTTTTCAGCTAATGTAACAGTATGAGAATTCCTCCACCTCGTAATCCTCCACTTGCTCTTCTCGTAAGCACTTCATATATACCTCTTTGAAGGTTGAATGCTGTTACTCGGTGCTGGTTAGCCTTAACTTGATCTTCAGCAATTTTAATTGCAACATGAGGAGTAAAAAGATTATTTTGATTCTCCTCTACATATCTCAAGGCTTGGGCATGCCTCGTATTGAAATATTTGACAAGACGATAAAATGTCAGTTGAACACAAGCTGTAATTGGCACATTTCTAGCTCCTCGTAAAACACTGTTAAAAACCTCCGACAAATTTGTAGTTAAAACACCATAGCGTAGGCCATCATCATGTGCCAATTCCACTTCTCCTTTTCTATCTCGGACAACCAGCTCCAAGCTTCTTCATTCACTGTTCTAATCCTACCCATGATAAAATTGAATTTACGAACTTGATGAGCACTTCCTGCTTGCCATACTGCTCTTTTAGCTGCACATTTTTGAAATGAGTGTTGAAATTACTGCAGATATATCTTAAACATATCGATGATAAGCACGTGGTGGACTCCATCCAATAGACTCATCTGCGATGGTATTTAATATACCTGGATGCCTGTCAGAAATTAAGCATATTCCATTTCTATCTTTAACGATATGTGTTCTGAGCTGGAAAAGAAACCAACTCCAACTTGCAGTCGTTTCCTCATCGACAATTGCATATGTAATGGAAATATCCCATTCTCTGCATCAATGCTTGTTGCAATTAACATCTTACCTTTAAATTTTCCATACAAGTGCGTGCCATCAATGCTAATTACAGGACGGCAGTGCATAAAACCCTGAACAGATGGTTCGAAAGCCCAAAAAATATAATTTAAAACACGAACATTAGAATTCACAGCTTGAAAAAAATTCCATGAAACAACTGTACCAGGATTTGCATATTGAAGTACAGCCATATAATAAGGTAATTTAGCATAAGATGGCTCCCATTCTCCATAAATATCAACCAATGCCTTATGCTTTCCACACCATGCTTTCCTGTATGATACTGTATATTGAAATTGATCATTAACGGCTGCCACTATAGCTTCAACTTTAACACCGGGATCTTTCTCAACAATATGTCGGACTAATGTGCTAATCATCTTTCCACTGACATGTTTGTGGTCTCGACTCAATCCCGTAAACAAACAAGTATGAGGACCCTCATATTTTGTAATTTGAAAATATCCATATTTTTTCAACAATGAGCACGAAGCCTCCATTTACAATGCTGAACATTATCTGATGATGCGCATCGTACGGATCATAATTTCGAATGCGACTGAACTACATTGTATGTCCGATGCTTCATAATGTGATAAAGATCAACAGCTCTTCTTACATCATCTTTACTCTCAAACATTAAACCTTTAGAAAATTCAGTCATCGAAGAGTCCCAAAATTGATTGTCAGAATTCAATCTTCGACCAGCACTAACACAACCACCATCATCTAAATTTATATCATTAAAATATTATGGAGGTTCGTGCAAACGAGATTGAGATTCTTCCACATTAATATTAGCTTGAACATCTTCATCATCATTCTCATCTTCATCATCATCATCATTACTGCTACTGTCCTCATCCATCCAACTGTCTTCATCTTCATTTTCATCTGACTCAAAACCCAGACTATCAGAATTTATTCCACCGACTACCCAATCATCATTTCCTATATGAGTGTCGTCTCCCGCACTTGCCACTACTTGTACCAAAGGAGAAGTCACCATAGCAGAAGACACAGGAGAAGTCACCACAGCACTTGGAATAATTGGACAGCTAGGACCGACAGTAGTGGAATGTTGTTCTGCAAAACCGGCCTCAACACTATCGGTTTGTATCATAGGAGTTACGAAAGGTGAGGAAGGCCCAGCATTATTATCCGCTTGAGTTAAAAACCGACTATGATATCCAAAGCTTGGTACATCTTCTTTTTCAATATATAATTCTAAAAATCGACATTCTGAATATTTCAAAGGAAAGGTCAGCATTTCTTCGACATCATCATCGTCATCAATTGGAACCAAGATATATTTACTCTGCATTAACTGTCCCGACAGATTAGGAGATCTCCATTTCAATTTTATTTCATATTTTTCTTTGTCTACAGGAATACTGCTGTATAAATGATCCAATAATTCTTGACGTGATAATGATGAAGATATTCTAATCATCCGATTTGCAGGGTGACTATACTGTACACCAGTTTGATCATTCTGTATCATGCCATCATAATACAATAAAACACGAACTTGAGTACTGGCCATTTTCTCAAAAAAACCTACAATAAAATCAAAATTAAAATATTTAATATTATTAATTATTTTATCATTACAAAAGATTTACATGATACATGCATCATATCATCAACAAATAGGTACAGATAGATCCTATCCCATTCGGAAATTGCATTAATTCTATAGATTAATTACATTAATCAAACGATATGCAAAAAGGACCGAAAGAAATTTCGACAGCATTTCCCCTTAGTTCTCCCCACACGACTCAAAATGTGTGAGGAGAACTAAAGAAAAATACTGTCCGAAATTTCTCTCGAACCCTCCGCATATCATTCGAATAATGTAATTATCTATAGAATTAAATGCAATTCCCAAACTGTCCAAACGGGACAATCAATTGACCAATGTATGTATTTTACGATATTCATATAAAAATATATATTTCATATATATTTTATACGGATAACGTAGAATATTATACATTGATCAATTGACGGGTCTACGTTTTCATGAAATGCAATATATTTAAAAATTTAAAATACAACTGGATCTAATTAGATAAAGATAAAAATAAAAATAAATTAATGAGATTAAAAAAAACGAGCGTCGGAACCCGTGGGCCCCACCGTCATCGCAGCCCATCGCATCGGAGCCATCGCCACGCGGGCCCACCGTCAGGGCATGCGGCCCCACCAACCGTCTGGGCCCACCACCGAGACGCGGGGCCCACTGCCGGGAGAGGCGAGGGGCTGAGGAACGCCGTCGGGGCGCGGGGCCCGCCCTGGCCACCGGGGTGCGGGCCCACCACCAGCCGGGGCTGGGGCCGGGCCCACCATTGGGATGCGGGGCTCGCCGTCGGGAAGCGCGGCCCGCCGCCGACCGTCTGTGGCCGACGGCCAAGGAGAAGGGAGAGAGAGAGGAAGAGAGAGAGGAGGGGGCCGGGGGCCAAGGACGGAATGCGGGACCCACCGTCGGGGCGCGCGGCCCGCCGCCGGCCGTCTGTGGCCGGCGGCCAAGGAGAAGGGAGAGAGAGGAAGAGAGAGAGGAGGGGGCCGCGGCCCGCCGCCGGCCACAGACGGCCGGCGGCCAAGGAGAAGGGAGAGAGAGAGGAAGAGAGAGAGAGAGAGGAAGAGAGAGAGGAGGGGGCCGGGGGCCGGGGGCCACCGCCGGGATGCGCGGCCCAGACGGCCGGCGGCCAAGGAGAAGAGAGAGAGAGGAGGGGGCCGGGGGCCACCGCCGAGACGCGCGGCCCGCCGCCGGCCGACTGTGGGCGGCGGCCAAGGAGAAGGGAGAGAGAGAGAGAGGAAGAGAGAGAGGAGGGGGCCAGGGGCCACCGCCGGGATGCGGGACCCGTCGCCAGGACGCGGGACCCGCCGCTGGGACGCGCGGCCCACCGCCGGCTGTCTGTGGCCGGCGGCCAAGGAGAAGGGAGAGAGAGAGAGGAAGAGAGAGAGAGAGAGGAAGAGAGAGAGGAGGGGGCCGGGGGCCACCGCCGGGACGCGGGACCCGCCGCCGGGACGCGCGGCCCGCCGCCGGCCGTCTGTGGCCGGCGGCCAAGGAGAAGGGAGAGAGAGAGAGGAAGAGAGAGAGAGAGGAGGGGGTCGGGGGCCACCGCCGGGACGCGGGACCCGCCGTCGGGACGCGGGACCCGCCGCCGGGACGCGGGACCCGCCGCCGGGACGCGCGGCCCGCCGCCGGCGGCCAAGGAGAAGGGAGAGAGAGAGAGAGAGGAAGAGAGAGAGGAAGGGGCCGGGGACCACCGCCGGGACGCGGGACCCGCCGTCGGGGCGCGCGGCCCGCCGCCGGCGGTCTGTGGCCGGCAGCCACGGAGAAGGGAGAGAGAGAGGCCGCCGGGACGCGGGACCCGCCGTCGGGGCGCGCGGCCCGCCGCCGGCGGTCTGTGGCCGGCAGCCACGGAGAAGGGAGAGAGAGAGGAAGAGAGAGAGGAGGGGGCCGGGGGTCACCGTCGGGATGCGGGACCCGTAGCCGGGACGCGCGGCCCGCCGCCGGCATGAGAAAAAGAGAGAGAGGGGAAGAGGGAGAGAGAAAGAGGAAGAGGGAGAGAGAGGGGGAAGAGCTCACCGCCGCCGAGACCTCGCCGCCGTGCCGTCGTGCCGCCGGAGAGACGCCGGAGAAGATCGAGAAGGAGAAGAGAGAAGGGAGAAGGAGAAGAGGGAGAAGGGAGGAGGGGAGAAGGAAGAAGAGGGGAAAAAGGGTTTGGGGAGGGGGAAAACGCCATTCTCTATGGCGTTTTCTCCTTTTTTTTTTTTTTAATTTCTTTAATTATGTATTTGTAATCTTTTAATAAATAAATTAAATTAAATAAAAAAATAATAATTTAAATGATAATTTTTAATTTAAATTAAAATTAAATTTCTTTAAAATTAATAATTACAATTCCTATTTTATTATTATTTTATTATTTTTTTTATGATACTTTTTTTTATTTATTTTAAAATAGTTATCATTTGAAATTATAATTTCAGTTTTCTTCCATTTTTTTTTTTAGCATTCTATTACGTATTCTTTTCTTTTAATTAAAAAAATATTATTTTTTCTAAAGTTCAATTTACAAAATTTTTTTCCATATTTTTCCTCATTTTTTAACTTTACACTGTATTTATTTTTTGATCAAAATTTAATTCAAATTAAATTTTAAATTTTCCTCCCATTTTTTTTTCTTTATTTAAAATATTTTTTAAATAATAATATTTAAATTAATTTATTTATTTAAAATATTATTTTAAATTTCAATTATAATTTTAATTCTTATTTCTTAAAATTAAAAATTATAAATTTTGTTCTTCAATTACAATTACAATTTCTATTTTTTTTCAATTCTTTATCTTTTTATAAAATTTTTTTAAGATATTTTTAAATTTTATTTGAAAATTTTTTTAATTAAATAAATTTTAATTTTATAAATTATATTTAAAAAATATTTTTATTTCAATTAAACTTTAAATTTTTTTTTTAATTTTTAATTTTTAATCCTTATTTTTTGTGACTTTTTAAAAATTTTCATTTTTTAACTTTTTAACTTTTCCTCATTTTTTTAAACTTTTTAATGTATTTCTTTTTTTATCAAAATTTAATTCAAATTTAATTTTTTTAAGTCACATTTATAAAATACCCTAAAAAAGAAATTGTAATTAATTTAATTTAATTTTATTCTTTTATGATATATTTTTTCTATTCTAATTTATAATTTTTATAATTTTAAATTTTAATTTTAGTTTTTTTTCATTTTTATCTTTTTGATATTCTATTACGTATTTTTTTTCTTTTATTTATAATATTTTTTAAAAATTTATATTTAAATTAATTTAGTTATTTAAAATATAATTTTTAATTTCATTTACAATTATAATTCTTATTTCTTAAAATTAAAAATTATAAAATTTGTTATTCAATTACAATTATAATTTCTATTTTTTTTCAATTCTTTATATTTTTATAAAAATTTTTTAGCCTATTTTTCAAATTTTTTTGAATCTTTTTTAAATTAATTATTTTTAATTTGAGAAAGTAATTTGAAATAATATTTTAATTTCAATTAATCTTTAAAATTTTATTTTTTTAAATTTGTACATTATAATTCTTTTTTTTTGATTTTTTAAAAATTTTAAAATTTATAATTTTTTTAAAAATTTTTAGGACAAGTATTTCGAATGATGTTTTTCAATTAAATTTTATATTTTTATTTCTTTCATATTTCTTTCTCTTTCTTTTTTCTATGATAATTTTCTTTTTATTTCTTAAGATTTTTTTTGACATCTTTTAAAAAATATTTTAAATAAAAATTCTAAATTAATTTTTTTAATGAATTACAAATTCAAATCTTTATATTTTTAATTTCAATCAAAATTATAATTTTAATTTATTAATTAATTTTTAATTTTAAAAAACCAATTTTTTCATTTTTTCATGATTTTTTTCCTTTTTTTTTGTGGAAAAATTTGAAAACGCCATTTTGAATGGCGTTTTTAAAAACGTCATTCAAAATGGTGTTTTTAAAGACGCCATTCCAAATGGCGTTTCTTCCTTTTTTTTTTTTTTTTTTTGGGACGATGCCACCGTGGAAATGGGGGGTGACGTGGAAGGGGAAAAAATGCCATTCAAAATGACATTTTTCCCTTTTGCATTAGTTTGGTAAATAAATTTCGTTTTGATATATTTTGATATTTAAATTTTTTTTTATATTATTTTGGAAAAGTGCTCAGCACAAGAGGCACTCAACAGGACTGAAGATCTAGAATGTGATGTCATGACGCTACTGCATGTATTCAAAATATATTTATATATCTGTTAATGATGTCTGACATGATGATTTCACATGGTAGCAAACTTGAACAAGCTAAATGTTGAATCAGGCAAGAGTAACTAACTTAATTGAGGCTACCACGGGCAGTGCATCAGTCTCACATAATGACGTCTCCCTTGGCTTGGAATGCCTGGATGTCTCCCATGTTGCTCTGAGAATCACGAACAAACTAATATTGTTCCAACTGAGGATCGAACTATTATAGAAGAAATATTAGCACTAATATTGAGAGAAAATAAACCACACACCAAGATTTTGGAAGTCAGAACTGGAACCTATACCGGCCAACCGGTGGTATAGGTCCATACCGGACTGGATCAGACCGGATCGATGCGAACCGACACGACAAAGAAGGAGAGAGGGAGAAAAAAGAGGAGAAGAGGGGGGGAGAAGGAGAGGAAGAAAGGGAGAGGGAGAGGGAGAAGGAGAGGGGGAAAAAGGGAGAGGAAGAGAGGGCCTCCGACAGCATAGGGAGAGGAAGAGACGGCCTCCGACAGTAGGAGCTCTTTTCGAGCTCGATAAGACCGGAGAGAGGAAAGAAAAAAGAGGCGGAGGACTCACTGGATCACTGGAGGCCTTCAGAGTCCTCCAAACGGACGGCGATGCTGCCACGAGCTCTTCGACGATCGGTGAGCCAGCTCTGAGGGAGCAGAGGGTGGTCGAGGTCGGATTCGAAATAGGAGTTCACCCCTGTTCTGCACGGGAGGACAAAGGCCATCCTCGACTCGTTCAATCTTGGCCGCCCTCGACGTTCGCTCGTTGGCCATCAGAGAAATCGCATTGACGTCCCTCCGGTGATTCGGTAATCCCGATCTTCCGATCTCCCTCTCCTTCCCTCCCTCCACCATTATCGAGCTCGATAGAGCTCGGATGGCCTCTGACGGCCGCCGGAGACCCTCTCTTACTCTCCTTCTCGTTCTCTTCTCCTTTCTCTCTTTCTCTATTTCTTCTCCCTCCCTTTGAGACTCTGCCATGCCATTTTGCACATCAGAACTGGACCGATTTCCTGCAGGATTCGGCATGGCCTAAACCATCCAGTTTGGGACGGTTCAAAAAATCCTACCACATACGTTTATTCATTTGTATGAATATTTATGTAGAAGTTGACTAGATCAAGAAGGATAAGGATTACAACAAAAATTTAAAATCTCCTAAACTATGGATTATAATAAACTTCCACGGTAGTTGCCTAAGTTTTAGTAATAGATGTTATTTGTTGATCAGAGAATTACAGTGGCAACTACTGACTTCCAATATGCCCCCACAAAATGGTGGCTCCCTCAAAAATACTAATCTTGGATTGCAAAAGATGGAAGCATTGTCATGCTAATAGTTTTGTGAAGGCATCTGTGATTTGATCTACGGTGGAGACCTAAGAAACCTAAAGCAAATCTTTAGAAACTTTGTCATGAACAAAGTGAAAACCAAGCACAATATTTTTCATCTTAGAATGAAAAACAAGATTAGAGTATAGATAAGTGGCTTCAAGATGATTACTAGAACCTTGGAGGGTGAGATGTAGAGTTCATGTAGAAAAGATTGCACCCAAACAATGTCAACAGCAGTGAAGGCAATAGCATAGTATTCCACCTTGATAAAAGACTGAACGATAGATTTTTGCTTCCAAGAGGACTACAAAATCAAATTATAACCAAGATCGAGAATATATGCTGATACAGAGGTGTGATCATCCCTATTGCCAGCCTAAGCTGCATTTGCATATGCATAAAGAGTGATTGAAGAGCAACACTTGAGAGAGATGCCATAATTGATCATGGTTTTGTGGTATCAAAGTACACGTTTCATATTTGTTGGATATGTTTGGGAAGATGAGTGCATAGATAAAATAACTTATTTATGGAATATGCGATATCCAAACAAGTAAGAGAAATATTGAAGCATGTCTACAACTCGCTTGCAATCGAAGGCATCTACTGATGGAGTTCCATCGTTAAGCCTGACAATATTAATGGCAGAGATAGTAATAGTGACAGCCTCTACATAGGCCATGTGACAACACTTAAAAGAGATCCCGAATATATTTGTGCTGAGACAAGAAAAGATCTGTGAATGTAGGAACAACTTCTTTTCCGAAGAAATAATACAAAAAGTTAAGATCTTCGATGTGAGACAAAGTGTTAATAATCTGGAAAATAAAATGAGAGTCATTGCCGATGATGATTAAATTACTGAGCTCCTTGTACTATGCTTTAGGTGTCTGCTTCAAACCATAAATGGTCTTCTGAAAATAGGAAACATGTGTAGAAAAGTTCGAGTCAATAAAACTAGGAGGTTGGGTAATAAAAATTCTCAAAAAATATGCCATGTAAGAATATTATTTATATCAAGTTGATGTAACTGCCAACCTCAAGAGAAAGCAATACTGAGAATCAAATAAATAGTTGTGGAGTTGATCATGGGACTAAATGCGTTAGTATAGTCCAGTCCAGGACATTGATAAAAGCCTCTTATTGCAAGACACACTTTGTAGCAACTGATATATGGTTGATTCCTTGGGCTATCAGAACAGTAGAGAGAATGTTTCTTCACCACATCCACCTACCCCAATCATCCTCTCTGCACAGAAGATACAAGAAGTACAAAAAGAAAAATTAAGTTGCATTTGAGATGCATCATAAACCCCAAGATCACAGCCACCGACGGTGCTCCTCAGGTGGTCACATGTTGCTGGTGCCAGCAGGGATATAATATTTACATGAATCAAGGGAATCAACCACTAGACTCAAGCACACGTGCGCATACACAACAAGGAGCTTATGACACAAGTATGAATCAAGTCTTCAGGGACAACTATAAATCAAGCATTCAGGATCTCCCCCAAACCCAAAAATGTACTATATAACTGAGAAAGTTCAAACAATTTGAACCATCAAACAATCCGGATTCCGGTCTACTTAGCTGGATCAGTTTCTTAGTCATCCCAATTTTTCCTTTCCAATTACTAACTAAACTGCAGAAGTGTGATAAGATAAAAAATTTAAAAGACTAACCATAGATCCAACCCAAACCCCAAAAAATAAGATATGTCATGCCACATTTCAGATCCAAATTTCATGAAAGTTGGATTTTAAGGTAAAGCTATCCAACTTCATCGAAAACAAATGGATGTAAAAATTCTTTCAGTTTATTTAAACCAGACAACTATTTCTTCAGAGCATTTCTTTTTATGGAAAACCATTTTGAGAAATCCATACAGGAAACTAGTATGGTCCACATTGAAAGCTTTCATTAATCAATCATTTAGGACAAGTCGAGAACTGGAAAGACTGGAAATAAACACAATTATCCTGATCCCACAACCCAAACTGATCATGCAACATTAAATCAGGAAAATCTCAGGTAGCAACCATAATCATGCCAGGAACTAAAAAAGAACAGCATTCCAGAGTAGATTCTGGGTGCCTGAACAGATCTGTAGCTTGATATCCTCGAAAGTAGTGATAAAACATCCAACATCATCGTGAGAAACTCATGTTAACATTGTCATCAGTCATTCTAGAACTTATATAGCATAGTGTCTTTACACAAAGCCAAAAATTCCATACTGCTAGAAATGCACAGGCACAGTGATCCAATATACCTCCAAGAAAATGTAGTCCGTAATTTGTGTCAATTGACTTCCTTTCCATTAAACCAATGCAATGATTGTTTTTCCTCAGTTGCATCAGGATAGGACAGGATCAACAAAGGCAGGTAGCATCTATATTCAGAATTTAACAGCAGATGTAACCGTCACAACAAGCAGCAAGTCTGAACCCTGTATTCAGTTAACTATTAATCACCAACCACTAAAACCAGATTGAATATATCAGCAAAAAAAATATGGCAACCAATGTAACAAATTTTTGATAACAATGAATGTTTTATCGCTTCAAATGAGAATGATGCATCAGAACTAGTTTGTTGCGAAACCATAGCACAGGAAGGAGATTTTTAGCTAACATCACCTGTAACTTTAACTGACTCTCTCCTGTACTGTCGCTGAGAGTTTGGCTGCTTCAAGATTTCCAGCAGTCAATTTGTTTGGTTTAGCTGTCTATCCTCTCAAAAAAATAGAGGTACCCCATGTCCTTAGGTGGGTCAACTGATGCACCAACCTTGCTGTCGTTGAAGATTACCCATCTTCCATCTTTATATACATGAGCCACATAGTGCCCACATTGAGTGGAGGTGCCTATGTGGCTAACCAGTGCCATTAGCTTGTATCCTGCAGAAAAAAAAACTTTCCTTGTCTGAAATCTTGAATCAGGGACAAGCATAGTTGAGAAGGAACCTCCAAAAAACTCATCCTTCTAATGATGAATGGCATTTTATCCAAGACAAGGTATTAAAGCATTCACAAGATAAAAGTGTAATAGTATGGACTCAGGGGAATGTTTAAAATAAAGAACAGGCAGAATCAATAGTTTTGTGCTTTTAACTAAGCAAGAACAAAAATAACTGCAGCTTATTTTCTATGGAACAGGAGATGGGAATCTAAACCTAATAGCTGGATTCAAAATATTGAACAACCAGTATCTAATACGTATCAATATTTTCTTTGCCTCGCTAAAGTACTTTAAATGACTAAAACAAACAATGTCAATGAGAAACAAGAACAACTCACATATACATACATATATATAAAGAACCACAAATAAAACTGGACGTGCATGCGCATGCCTGGAAGGAAAAATCATAAGCTCAATACATCACAAATACTTTTATTAGAAAAATGGGCCTGAACATCTTAAATCGCTTTGAGAGGCAAAAGGCATTATTTTTTTAAAGATAAATAACCTCAAAACTTTTAGACTTTCTGTCAATAATAAAACCGGGAATAAAAATGAGATTGCAACATGATACCGTCCTTGTCTCTACCAACAATATGTCATAGGGGCTGGCCTGCTCAGATGGCCATTGCTGCCACACCTAATGTGACCAATCGAAATATTGTAAATAGTACTGAGCAAGAAGGGAAAGAGCACTGTGATTTTTACTAGATATTCTTTTTTACATATACGTCATTTCCATACACAATATGGAGAAACTTCTAGATAAGGGGCAGAATATTAAACCACAAAGAGGTAGAATGATTTCGTGGAAGTGAATGATAGTACATTTAAGGACATAATACTGGGCAATTCCAGATATGGTGAAAGTGAATTGCAGATCAATATAAACGGATTTAAGGAACCATTACAAATAACCAGTTGATCTAGGAAACCTGTAGGAAGAGTGGTAAGTGAAATTTATGGCTAAGACTTAGTTACTACTGTAATGCAATATAAAATTACACTGAGTTTTCTAACTCAATTAAAATACCTTGTTCTAACCTAATAATGACCAGCAAACCTGAACTCGAAGATAGGATTACATTTAGGGGAAATAGATAGATGAAGAGAGGAATTCGCAGAGAAGTGGGGCCAATGTTGCATGGATTATGGATAAGCTACTCTGCGCAAGTCATGGCCAACTGTATATCATACAGTTTACCAATCCATTCATATTTTGTCAGAGATGCTCTAAAATCTTAAGATTGTGACAGAAATCTGTTAATGGAAAAATTTCAAATAAAGGGGATTCTGTATGACTGTCACAGTTTGACCATATCTATACCAGACTATTAGTTGCCACTAGATTTGGTGGTGGATCGCGATCTCCAAGCTGCCTCAGGAACTCTAACAAAATTGATTATAGATCCTTAATTATCAAACTTCCGTTGGATCATATTTGCAAAAAAAAGCTCCTTAAATTATAAGAATGATGACCAATTAGTAGTAGTTCTTCAACTTGCAACAACTACGCTTTGACATTTGAACTATATATTTAATACTTCAGTGGCAATGACAGCTTGCACGGACAGATATTAAAGCTGTGCCCTAGACTAATTTAATAATACCGTATGGACAATCATATCTTTTGGTCTTAATAGTTAACCATTCTATACATGCATTTGCAAGCAATTATTATAAATATCCAAAATACATGCATTTGCATGTGTATTTCTGGCAAATTTGCCTCAGCAACTATAGAGAATAGACTAGTTTTATTAGACTATTTATTTATGTTTTGATGGTCAGATTTGTGCCCTAAAATTATTCTACCAAACCCCAGATTCATCTTCTTGCTTTTCGTATCTCTTATCTTCTGCACACCTATCACAAGAAATCTTTGAGCAGAAATTCTTGTTCAATCCTACCAAATCTCCAATGTGATATTTAGATGTTAAGATTGTATATGATACCCAACCCTCGAAGGAATGAACAAGTTTTTGACATAATAGAAGCTTCTGGAACTTGGCCCTCTGAAATTTTTCATTGTTCTTTTCTTTGGGTGGGAAATCTTAAAGGATCCGTTCAAAGAGGTTATTATCTTCTCCATCTTTTCTATATTGGATCCAGAAAAGCAAAGAAATCATACAAGGGAAAAGAAAAGAAAAAGACGAAACAGTGAGACTATGTTCTTTATTTGTTCAATGACATGGGATAAGGCCAAGTTTGGAATCAATAGTAGAAGGTATGAATTATTGGAATTGTTATTAGGCTTATATAAAGGACTATAAAATTAATAAGCCTAGGGACTATAAAATTGAAGGGTTATTTATTTCATAATATTATTTTTAGAAAATTATGCAAATAACGTGATCATTTTTTTCCCAGCAAAATGGCTTTCCATGACCAGGTCAGCATTTAATACATCTGTTTTTCCTTTTTTTTTTTTTTTTTTTTTTGTGGAGAAACTAGTACATTTGACTGAGGCCAATGAATTTAATAATTTGATTCTCTTAGTGTTCTCCATCTTCTCAACCTAGGTTCAGATGGTGAGGCTCAAGAGAAGAGCAAGTTTGTCTTCTTTGCCGAGGCCACACCTTCAAGGCCCTCCTGTCTTCTTAGTAACAAACCTTTGCCCCAATAACGTGACAAGATCCATTATCCATAAAAAAAAACAGAAAGAAATAGAGAAGACTAGATATTTTATAAACACTATGATCTTCAATTAGTCTTCTAAACCTTTGGAACCCAATCGCCAAAAATCCCAATCAGATGGTTATACCACGCTTTCTTTCTTGTTGATTGAGCCGATAGGATGGGCTTTTTATTTCCCTGCCTTTTTCTGGGAGAAAGGGGGGCCACAAAATAGGGAGGATAGTTTGAGAGGCACATAGCAACGGAAACCATTTGGTACATTTGTGGTGGGGGGAGGGGGGTAAGGTGGCGCAGCGAGGAGGAGAGGATTATTATGAAATTGTAAAACACAAGTAGAAAGTTACAAATCGTTAATGGTCTAGACCAAAAATCACTGAACCGACCAGAACCAAACAGTCCAGCAGCAGCTAGTACCGAACCAAACCAACACCAAGTTTGAAAGGTTTGGCAACACAGGTTGGTTTAGGTGATAAAACTCCCACCCTCTCCCAATAGGTTCTCTCCTTGCTCGATCACTGCCCTAGCTCACTCAAAGTGCTCTCTCTCCCCTCTTTGATGCCGATCAAGCTGTTCAGAGGTTCCAACCACCACCATCAACAAGGCATGTCCCTCCTCCCTCACTCGGCCCCCCCTTCTTCTCTCACCTTCTCCCTCTCCACCCTCTTGTAAGCCCCCATTCTCTCTCCCCCCTCCCTCCATAGGCCCCTCTCTCCCCCCCTCTCCATCTCCTCTTCCTAGTTTAGTATGCACTGGAATAATATGGGCTTATATGATACTGAACTGGTCACCAGTCAATACAACCTCTAGTACCGGTTTGGCGAACCTTGGTCAAGGCATTGGGATGGGATGGTGAAATCAGAACTTAACACACCCCTTCATTAGGATGAATTGGATGAGATTGCGGTAAACCAGTCTTTGGAAGTTATTTTGGCAGTAAATTTATGATGGATGAGAAATCTAGTAGTTATGCAAGTTTAAGATTTTTTATCAATGGTTGTGATTTTTATGTTAATATTAAGGGATCAAATCATTTCTAGATAGAAATTATTGATGCTTTCATATACACACATACACGCATGAGATGGACTATGCTCCCCTTGAAAGGCAAGAGTATGTCTAAAGTCAATAATGATATTTAAATTGAAGAACCTATGATCCATAGCAGCAAAAATGCCTAAAAATCGAATATCACATAGTTTGGTGCTCTCCAATATATGCACCATGTGAATATAAAAATGTACGGTTTTCATTTTAGTGTGATAAAATCCACAATTAAGAATTTAAATTGAAAATCCACCTTATTGATCATGATATATACATGTTAAAAGATGTATAGAATGAAAATAAATTTATTTTAAAGCTTATACGATAGCAAAACATGGTCTCATATCATTACCGTACATTTTTTTGAATCTAGTTCATGCATATGTTAGAAAACACCAAACACATGACTTTAGGTGCCTCAACACCTTTAGTGGTATAAATCATGACCAATGGTGTAGATCTTCGATCTAGGTGCCCGGGTACTGATTTCAACTTGAGAAAAGTAAATACCTATTCTCTTGAAAGGAGAATAGTCCATCTCATATATGTATATGTACATATATGTGTGTATACACACAAACACTATACATATGTATATGTGTATATAAACCGCTACTCAAGACTGACTCACCTCTCAATGTTTGATGCAATTGTTGGAGCTAATGTCAATATATATTTATATTGAGGATATCAAGGACAAATTGATATACTATCTTTTTCTTTGGATCTTCATGAAAACTTGAGAAATTTCAGCATGAACATTTTTAAACAGATAATAGACAAGTGTCCTTAGCAATTTGGTCTACCAACAATATTCCATGGTACAAATTCTGACATATCCACCTTAAAGCCACAAATCAAACTAGCTTCACTGGCCCTCACAACAAAAATGAAGATTTGTCAAGTAGCATAGCTAAGAGCACAATAAATGTTAAATTTTTATTGCAGAATAAAGTCTCCAAAGTCAAAAAAATTATATTCACCAAAAAAAGGTCAAAAGATTCATGATGAATTTTAAATAGAAAAAGAAAGAAGATATATGAACAAGAAAACTAAATATGCTTGACATGAAAGTTTAGTATAGAAAAGAAACTAAAATACAAGAAATTCATAATTCTGATATGCTTGACATGAAAGTTTAGTATAGAAAAGAAACTAACTGCCACTTCCATCTGGAACTCCTGGATCACCAGCTTGCATGCTGCTTGATGTAGCATTCATATGAACTGCGCTGGAAACTTCTGGGTGGTTAAATATCCAATCTGTGGCCTTCTCAATGTTCCCACCCTAGCCAAAGTTAAAGAAAGATGCAATTAAATCACTGGGGGGAGGGGGTGTTGGAGTAGGAGTATCTCACTCCACCAAAGGAGTGGGATAAAGGATCCAAGTGAGATAAAAAAAATAAAATATTAAGAGGACCAAGAAGGAGCTAAAAACAATTGTATGCATGAGAAAATTTGTTTTTCTCCTTGACAAAGGATTGCATCACATCAACAGTAATAACCAGCATTATGCATATGAGATGCAAATTAAATAAGGATCTTACAGAGGCCTTCAATGCTTTTCGAGCAACCTCTTCTTGAAATCCAAATGATATCAAAGTTTCAACACTTGCTTCATCAATAGACATAAGCTCCACAATTTGCGAATCATTAGAAATTGGATCATCAATATCTGCAAAGGATAAAACAAATAAATCAAAGCTCATTTTTGTTTTTGCTTTTTTTCATATATGCCCTTGCAAATATGGCTTATTACATATTTTCCCTCCAAAAATCACTATTTGCACGTATAGCTCTCAAATCATCTTGCCTTTGCATGGATGGCCCTCCCATTAGATTTTTTTGGCTGATGGCATTAATAAATAATCGTTTTGAGTATCATTTGATGCTTACTCTTTTACATTGATACTTCTGAAAAATTTAACTTTTAGTTTGCGTGGAAAAGAGCCATATTTTTATACACATTTTTCAGGGGTATTAACATATAAAGTGGTAATAAAGTCATTTTATATAAAAATGGTTATTAATTAACACCATCAGTCAAAATTATGCACAACAAGATGATTTAAGAGGTATACATGAAAACAGCAATTTTCAAAGGGCAAATATGCAACAAACCATATTTGCAAATAGCAAGAATATATATATATATATATATAATATATATATTAATAAAGTCATTTTATATAAAAATGGTTATTAATAAACACCATCAGTCAAAATTTTAACTAGAAGGGTATCCATGCAAAAACAAGATGATTTAAGAGGTATATATGAAAATAGCAATTTTCAAAGGGCAAATATGCAACAAACCATATTTGCAAATTGCAAGGATACATATATATGCAAAATGCACTTAATTATTTTTATCAAACTATATTTTTCTCTCATTCTTAGTTACCACCAGATCATCTAGACTTATAGCATTTAAGGTATGTTCAATATTTCTATACAACAAACCTGGATCATTCATGTGAGACAGCAACCAATTCATTGCTTCTTCAACTCCAGAATTTGAGGTGTTAATGGCAGCTTTCTGACAATGAAGACAATTGAAGCCCATGCCTGAAAGTATTGAAACAATATCCTCATTTGCAGCAAGATGGGTAGGTTCCATCTTTTCACCACTGGAATCTGCAAGGCATATAACAACAGTTTGGAGTGCAATCACCAACTAAGATGTTAAAATACCATTTTGGCAATAAAATCACTTTAAGAACTTCCAAAAGAAATAGCATAATTCACCTGTATCTGGCAGTAATTCTTCTCCTGGTTGCAGGCCTTTGCTGCGGATGTGCGTAATATCAATTATATCGGGCACGTCTATGTATACATCTGAAACACAAAGCATTGAGCAATAAATAAGAAAAAGAAGACAGAAATAGGTGCAAAGTTTCAAGTTAAAATTTAAAATTAAAAACAAAGAAAAAGAAGATTGAAAAAGAAGATATAAACACTGAAACAGGAAAGATACCAAGTTTCTTTGGTACCCAGCCTTCCTCCATCACAAATTTACGCATATGCAGCACCAGGTAATCAGGAAATGTAGTCAAACCAGCAGTCCTGCAAAGCCATAAAGGCAAAGCCTCATATACTTTTCTAAAGATTAAAGATTTTGGCTGTCCCATTGTTAAAATATTTGATCTATATCTAACAGTCCATGTAATAAAGGAACATCTTGACAAGTGCAGCCTTGCCCAGGAGTGTTATATTTGACATTAGTCAAAAAAAAAAAAAAAGTCCCTCTATGCAGAATGAAATCAGGAAATGGGATGACAAATACGCATCTATCACTTAGATGAACAAAATTATCTCACTGGCCATCTACTACTTGAACTCACATCTGCATGCAACAGATTCAGTAAGACATGCCAAACAAAGAAATTATAACTTCTTTTTTTTTAAAAAAAAATACAAGGCTACATTGACTGCCAACTACCAACATTGATCCCAATGACTCAGGAACCAACATCACCAGGGTATATGTTACCACTGTGAGCTCTTTACCACCAACATGTGTAGGCAACTGGATTGGAATGAAAAAGGTTGATACTACAGTGGTAGGGTTATGTAACTGTTTTGCCATGAGACAGTTGGCACTGAGAATGGAGGTTGAGGAAACTGTATTACACATGCTGTCACTCGGATTATCAACAGCCCACAATACAAAATGTTTCTGTTTTGAAGATTCACATCAGGTATGAATTACAAAACTTAGAAGGTTCCTAGCAATGAACTTTCAAACCCTGTTTAACTCCAAAGAGATATAAGAGAGGTTTTTATTTTTTATTTTTTTATTTTTTTTTATTTTTTTGTGTGGTTGGAGGGGGGAAGGGGGGGAGAGGAGGGGTGGGGAATCTTTTTTCCATAGTGTGGAATCAATTATTCATATCGTTAAAGACAAATTACATATAATATAAGTGCTTAACAATCTAGTGACATATATACAAAAAACCACCTTGATACTGTGATATAATCTCAACCATTAAATAACAGTGAACATGCTCAACAATGAACCTTTGTAGAGTTCCAGTTCTACTTTGAATAAGTTTCAACCATAGGTATAAAAGTAGGATTCACTGGCCACTGTATAAGAAGCCCGATTACTTTATCATGTTTTGCCTGAGCACAACACGGAGAGTTTGGAGGCACAGCAAAGGGCACCGGAGAGCAGCCAAAATTGAATGCTTTGCAAAGGTTGATCACAGGGATCTGATTCTTCAAAAGTCTCCTACTCTCTGAGTTATTAGGCTTTGTTTTTCCCTTTTTTTGCATATATACAATAGATTGTTGTTATTAATTTATGTCAATTATTAGGTTATTTTCAAGCAGTTTGTCCTATTATTCAAACATAACAACTTTTTATCATAATTATTCTATTTATAATTTTTACCTCACTATAGAACTGGTGACCATATGACCCAGGCCTTTAGCTGAGCCAATGTCCATTCAGGATCTGGCAACTGTTACCATATCGCCGCAGCAACATAGTAAACTGCCGCAGTTTCTGCTACAGATCACCTTGCCAACCATAACCTTCTTTAACCCAATATTACCCATTTAAACCATTTAGTTTATACACAGCGGTTAACAGATATCTGATTTATTTTAACCTCTGAAAATTTTTAGACATGAGAAAATTTGTGATGAATACCATGAAACATTGTATCAGCTTTTACTTTTGACAGCTAACCTACATTTGAACCAGTCTGCATTCTGGCTAATTCTTCGAAGTTCAAACCAATCATAGAGCCCCTAACAACCCTCAAGAGAACCAAAAGCCAAAAAGGAATATTATCAGATAGCACTTCCTATGAATCAAAGTAATCTCTCAAAGACTTTTGGCATGCACAACAAAAGATTGGTGACAAACATGAAGCATGTGTGGTCATGAGATATAGAAACTCAAGGTAATCTAGGTAAGATAATTTGGTGCAAATTTCTTGAGCCTTCTGCTGGTTAGACATAATTTTGAATGGACTTCAACATGCAGTAATTTAAACTTAGCCTTTATTGATTTTTGTCAGCAACCACAGTCTCCTAAATTTCAAACCCTTCAAAACATCTTTAATTGTTGTCTATTTTGGATTACAGACAAATAAGTTTCAGCTGCGAACAATAGCCTAGCTTTGATTGGAGAGGGTTAAGACTTAAGATTAATAGTTGACATACTATATAGTAGCTTCTCTCTCCCAACATATATAAACACATAAACATATATACATTTATATATCATATACATAATATATATGATAGAGTGATAATGCTCCCATGGGACCAAATTCATGAGCTGGTCCCACCAACAAACGACAAGTTCACTCCCATGAATTGCACCAGATACTTTCACATTCATCGTCATTTGGCCTATGGAATCAATGTACTGAAAGGTAAAGCAATTTTTGCCATCATTACAGGACAATGGTGCACCGATGACATGGGCCAATGACAAGAATACCCCCATGTTTGTAAAACTATCCAGCACAACAAATGAGGATTAAACTTATCATTTGCCAATAGGACAAACACAAAGTTGGTCCAACAGAATATATAAATATATATATGTGTGTGTGTGCATACACATATATAATCTACACATACAGATGTGGCATACAGTTGGTAATTTAGGATCAAATGAGTTGGTCCTTTATAACTTTGGATGTGTTTGGTGTTATTTTTTCTTCAAGTTTCTGTTTGAAAGATGAAAATACAAAAAAGGCACAAATATGTTTGGTAAACATGTTTATGTTTATTTAAAAAAAAAAAAAAATCAAATCAAATCGCAGATTTCTAAAAGAAGGTGAGATTACATCTCTACTTTCATCCTTTTGCTTATAAAAAAAATGTGACATAAAACTCTTGGGATTTTTAGGACTTGACCCGAATCCTCATACCCTTAATCTCCTTTCCTACATCCCATCCCTCAATTGGATCAGTTCTTCATTGATGATACTCATAGTCTAACATGGCCTCTACCTCATCCACCTCCTCAACTACACCAAACATGTAGCCATCAGCAACCACATCACTAGCTGTGTCCAACACATGTCCCTCCTCAATGTCCCGAATGCTAAGATCATGCACCCCATGACATCCCATTTCAACAAGGCCCTATCCACTAATCTTGGCCAGGCCTAACCATGCTCACTAACCCACCAAAGGCTTAACTTCCTCCACATTCACCCTGACAGTTTTAACTTCTCTCCTTGCTCCAATTGATCTTCTTCACTCCAATCAGGCCATCCTCAATTACAAATAAGGTGGTCGAAACATCAAAACTAAAGGTGCACCTAGAACAGAGCAAAGAGAGTCAATAATACACCAATATAAAACTAGCTTGGGCAGCCTACCCTACTTTTGGCAAGCATGAGCAGACCTTTTGGCCCAATGAGCTAGACTGGACTGACATTTTTAAGCCTCACCAAATATAGGCCAAGCCCGGGTATGCCAAGATTTAGTCTGGCCTAGCAATGTAATTTGTACAATTTATAGTATTTGTTTATAAGAACAAACTATATGATAATAACACATACCAGAGAGTATAACACATACCAAAGAGTCAACCCTCATCCTTTCTCAGTAGAATAAACACAAACAACCTGAAGCAAACCTATTTAATTTCCCATCTTTCATCTAGGGTTCCTTTCCTCTCTCATATCTTTTGATCTTGAACTTGACGGCAAAGAGAAGATCAGAAGACCAACAACCATGTGCAATATAGTTTCTTGCATGTGATAACAACACCTCCAAGGGCCAAGCAACCAATGGTGCCAAATGGGTATACCTTATTGTACCCCTTTATCATCTCTCTCTTCTGCTCTCTTCCCATCATTTCTCCTACCTCGACACCAATGGCTCCTTGATTACCATCTTCCTAGCCAGCATTGCGCCCTTGAGACCACCTCCCCACCATGTCCATTGCAACCTGCCCAAGACCCACCCTTTCCCTCACCCCACCACCAGAACCCAACCCCCTTGCTCCCAGGCCTCCACTCCACTACCACTAAAAAAATTTGAGGACTTTTCTGTTGCTGAGGTCAGAGGGATTTGTATTAGGCTGGACTCCAGCTGCGAATATGAGGCTTGAGGATATGCCACCATTTTAGCCCTTGGGCTGACTGTAATTCTTTTCCTATTACCTTTTTCCGTCATTTGTTTTCTTCCCTACATAGACAAGGCTCGAGGATAGAACCTTAGAACATGAGTTTTTTCTCTGGATATTTTCCACACAAAGAACTGAAAACATTTCAGATTTAAAAAATAAAAATCAGCTCGGAATTTGACATCAAATCATGCAGAAATGGCAAATCCAGTCACCCTGATCCTATTAGCATCATACATACCATCTCAAAAGCTCCAATTGCGGAACAACATCATTGATGAAGGTTTGTTTATACCTACTTTTCCCAAAAGAAGCTTATCAGTATGAGCACAAGCGCTTACGCTCTTCACATGCTTAGTGTCAGCACTGCTAATTATTTGCATAACTGCAAGTTGCTTCTCTTTCCATAGCAAGTTAAAAACATAAAAAAATGTTGGCTTACAAGATAAGCAACATCTTGAAGTCGCAAAGAGACATCATAACTTACCATCTCTATGTAGAATAACAGATATTACATGACAACAAAGTTAACGACAACTGAGCTCATCCAGGGAGCTCGGATAGAGATGACATTACAGAAGCTTGTGACCTTCTACAGTAAAATCAGAATAACAAGCAAGGACAAGCACCAATGCAATGTGAACTAGAACAAAATAGCTAAAGTATTCGTGCAAGAAAATCATTAAATATAACTCTTTCATCCCACTAGGTATTAGATATCTCTTTGCAGAATAGTAGAATAACTAAAGGACAAGCACCAACTTAACATCTCCTTGTAGAATAACAGATATTAGATGGATAACTGCGCCTTGACAGTTCTTTTCAGGAGCTCCGCTGAAGGTGATAATAGGGAAATTTGTGATCAAGCCAACACAAGCACCAATACAATGTAACAGAAGCATCAAAGAAGACCAAAAGACCGCCCTATAGAAAATCATTAAACATATTACTTTCATCACAATGGATGCTATCATTTGTGCATGAAATCCTTTTAAAGAAAAAGTATACATATAATGTTCTATGAGTTCCTATTGTTACGTATATATAAAAGAAATTGATATTTTGAGAATAATCATAATCAGAAAAATATGTCCCTTTTATAAAAAAACGAAAAAAGAAACTTCATTGCTGTCATCTTAGGATTAATCCGAAGAAAACATTTACTGTCTCAGAAGCTAAAAAACTTGCTAGGCAAGCTCCCAAGAGTATATTGTACTAGAAACCATGCAGATAACAGTTAACAAATCATATTCTGATCATAATCATAAGAGAAAATATGTTATTCACCAGTTCTCCTATATAAATATTTTTACTTACTTGATTGCTGTTGTCTTAGCATTTAATGCAGTGCTGTAAAAACCATGCACCTCCTCAGGAGCTGAAAAACTTGCTAAGCATGCCTCCAAGGGCACTCTTGGTCGTATAATTTCATCGCTAGCTCTGCTAAAAGCAAATCCTTTCATTACAATATTTGAAAACAGAAAGGCACAGGTGAAAGGCAACATAGAATATGGCATACATAACATGCATTTGTAACTTACATTTCCTTGCCTTCCAAGTTCCTTTCAGCTTTCATCTTGTGAAATGCTTCTAGCTGCTCTGAATTATTTATTTAAATGACAAAATTAGGATCCAACATCAGGAAAGGATCCTAAACAAAATTTTAGCTTCCTAGAAAGTACCTTTATTAGTAGCTTCATGTAATGGTATAATCAAAGAAATAATGTTGTCAGTTCTTTTATTGTAAGCAACTTTTCCAGATGGACACTGCAGCCGCTCCTCAATAATAAACTTAAAACTCCTTGTGGGGTCCAATTCAGGTTTTGCAGCATTGGCCCGTTCAACTTGGTCAAGCAAATGTTGGAAAAACTCCAAGGCATCCTAGAAAGCAATCCAATGCAAGGAAATAGTTGTAGATACCCATTCAAATGGAAAATAAAAATGAGGGAAGCAATCATACCACTTATGTACAACAAAGATGCTAAGACAGATAAATAAACATTGTTAGTCCAAGAAATTCCTCTATACATTGAGAAGCACGGGTCAACAAGCAGAGCATAGTAGAAACATCACAAATTAATGAACCACTGTTTATCACTATGCCATCAAAATACAAAAAAAAATGTCATAAATGGTTGAAATTCAACTGAATAAGGGATGCACCTTGACCTCTTGTCCACATGGAGAATAATAGAAAATCTATAGCAGGATACAAGTTGGACCAGTGGGACATGAATTAAAGACCAAGAATGTATCTCAACCAGCTCAAAAATGTCTTCATCATTAGGCTCGCTAGTTTGTTTGAATCCTTATAGGTGCTGGTTCTTCATTCTTGTTGATTATTAGGGGATGGTTTTCTATCAACAGGTCTGATATAGCCCTCTTTAGCACTCAACTTGGTGGGACGCCTGCTAAATGTCAATATGTGGAGTCCCAACAAGAAAAATTCTACATTCAATAGTCTGACATAGCCTGCTGCTCTCAGGACTAGCTTTGTTGTGAAATGTGGCACTGTTTGGAGCAAGGTTCGCCATCTCGGTACTGACGGCCGTTTCGGCCAGCCGGCCGGCAGTACGGTTCGGTATCGTTCCGTACTGTACCGAACCAGCAGTGAATCGACGAAGGCATTGGACCCGAATCGAGAGAAGAAAAAAAGAGAGAGAAATAGAGAGAGAGGGAGGAAGAAAGAAAAGGAGGGAGGGGAAAGAGGAGGCGGGGCCGCCGGACGGCCTCCAGCTGGCCGCTGTGGCTGCCGGACGGCGCAGTCCACATATGCGGCGCCACAGGTGTAAAACAAGGGCGACGCCCTTGTTTCACGATTTTTTTAAAAAAATCAAAACTTAAGTGAAGCCGACAAATGGTTTGCTAGCTTCATTGATTTTAATTTTTTTTAAAAAATCTTTTAAACAGTGAAGCTGGCAAATGATTTGTCGGCTTCACTGTTGATCTTCATTTTTAAAAAAAAAAGGGGTTGCGTGAACAGAGGCAATGGCCCCTGTTCTGCGACCGCAACGCCGCCCGTGCCGCTTCCACCACCCCCCTCCCCCGACCTCGACGAAGCCCGCATCCACGACCGCGATACTGCCCGCTCCCATCTCCGATGATGTCCCCCCTTCTCTCTCTCTTTTTCTCACTCGTTTCAAAGCCTTATCGTGCGAACTGACGAGCCACGGATACTTTCACGGCCCTCCGATGGCCACAGCGGGCCACCGCCGGCCTCCAGCGGCTCCCGCCTCCCTCCCTCTCCTCCTCTCTCTCTTTCTCACTTTCCCTCACTTTCCCTCCCTTCTTCGTCGGTATACCGTTTGAACCAGCCGAACCATGCCGGTTCCCCACCGGTCCGGCTCGGTATAGGGTGTACCGACCGGTTTGGCACGATACAGCATTCCATGGTTTGGAGTCCCTAAGGACTAGTGTTCATGTTTCTCTTGGTAAACTATCATGAGAAACATAAGTGAAGTAGGAGTATCCTTTAATTCCGACTTATCATTTTTTGTTTGATCCAGACTCAGTAATCTAGAAATCTTAGATTCTTTATGTTGTAATTTGTGGCTTGGTTTTCATTGTAACTACTTTGGGCAATTGTCAAATTCTGTTTGAGTGGGAAGTCTCAACGATCTATTTAGGACTGCTTTGGGATTGGGATAGTTTTTTTTTTTAAGTCACTGAAGTTGATTAATTTTAAGGAATCATTTTACATGTGACCACATAGAGCACAAATATTTGTCAATCAGTTGCTTTTTCTTCTCTTTTCTGTGTGTTAAAAGTCTCCTTAGAAAACAGCTGGTTAACTTTGTTATGACGTGTAATGGAAGCTCTTCGCTGCCGCATTGAATAAAAGGTTGTTTTCTTTAAAAGTTCAAATTTTTTAAACCTATAAAGGACCTTTCAAAGCCAATATAAGAGACACCCCTATATCAAAATGTACAATCAAAATTAATATTAAAGAGATTAGATTTTTGTTTCTTCCATGGTATAATATAATGATGGAGGTGTAAATCCTTCAATTAGAGTTAAAATGGCAACTCATATTTACAGAAGGGAAGACTTGGAACTTGGAAGGGTATTCAGATCCAAATGAATATAGGACAAACCTAGTGATAACATTCTTAAAAAAGAAAAAGAAGAAGAAAAATAAATAATCTTGAGAAAAGTTTGATTCTGCACAGGGTTAACTGATATCCAGCTATATTTCTACTTCTTAACGTGCTAGAGTGATGGTAGATGAAGGAAGATTTTTACATATATTTCTGATATATGAAAATCCATGTCAGCTTCATATCTTCCCCACCTAGTATGTGTTCTGGATGGATAGAAAGACTCTTTAATCAGCTTTCAAGAATCATGGTCCAAGTCCAAATGCTTTGTCAGTTTGTTTAAATCATTATTGGTTTAAATGGAAAAGGAAATTTTAAGTTGAATATTTAAATTAAAAAAACCATGTAATCATGCATCAAGTCACTTGCATGTCTATTAATCTCTAGCTCAGTAATACCTGTTGCCTCATACTTGAAAACTCTGGATGATTAGCAGCAATAACTGTTTTAAACATACGAGGCGGAATCCCTTCCTGCTTCTGAAATGAGAAACATGGAAAAGAAGCATTCAAGTATCAGCATGATAAAGAAGCAAGCTAGAATAACAATATATAGTGTAATTAACTGTTCCACAAACACTTCCAGTTTTTAAATAGCTCAAAGTAACTTGCCATTGCCTGTTCCACCAAACCTTTAAAATTCCAAAGTCGGATTATTCTCAAATGTCTTTCTCCACGAACAAAAGCAGTGACTATGTCATGAATAAATAAACATAATTCGAGAATCATTTCAATCAACATGCCTCACACACACACACACATTTTATACATACATATATATATATGTATATATATATACATACATATATGTATGTATATATATGTGTACACACACACACACACACACACACATTCACATATATATGTATGTATGTATGTATATATGTATGTATGTATATATACATATATATATATATATATATATATATATATATATATATGTATATATATATATACATATATATATGTATATATATATACATATATATATGTGTGTGTGTGTGTGTATCAAACGATATTACATTATTGCCAAAACACTCTCAGCTTCCACAATGTACTCAGAAATTTATGAATAGCACAAAGGGAAGAGGGGAAAACTTAAATTGTTGTAACGGTTGAGAAGTCCAAGTGCCAAGTCATGACAGAAGTTTAGCATCAAAACTCTACCATTTGGAATCCAATTTGCAAACATCATCCATTTGATTTGATAGCAAATAACTATCATCATGGATAAGTTAAACCTTGTGCTTACATGCATTCTTCCTGTTTCTGGTGGCATATCATGAAAAAATACTTCAACGGTGACAATATAATACATGCTAATGGTCATAAGCTTCGGATGTTGTATGGTATCACTAGTAACTCTTCATGCCGAGAAAAGTTGCAAGACGAGCATAAGGTATCCACCGTCAAGCAATTTATAGTAAAGAATCACAAGCAAATTATGCCCTCAATAGACTTTATGAACATTTAGTTTCTTATTAAGTTTATACCATTCTTACCAACATATAAATTTGCAATACCACAAGGCACAGTTGGAGACTCAGCTAAAGGTCAAAAGGTATGCTATGAGAACCTACAGCACTTGGGGTTGTGGTTTTACAATTTCCCACTTCATCCATCTGATTGATAAACAATATTATATTATACTCCAACAAGGGAAAAGAAAATTATACAAGAAAATCTTAATGTACCTCTTGAGCTGGCAAAGAGTATTTACCGGACAGCAGACCATATGCCAGTTTAGTCCTATATCAAACAATATCCATTAACTCAAGAAGGAAATTAACACAACTATATGAAATGAATGAACTTGGGAATGACCAGCACTTAAATACCATACAAAGATTACCAAAACTAGGCTAGTATCCAAACAACATAAATAAAATCCAATGCATGTTGCATATTTATTGTTGTTTCTGAAGAATTTACCCATGACAATTATACTGAGATTGATATGATAGAATGCATCATTTTAGTAATCCATGGTAAAAGAATTAAAGACAAAATGGAACATTTTGCCAAAAAAACATTTTTTTTTTTTTTGTGGTAAGCAGCAGTTTTACCTTTTACCTATCAGCAAGTTCAGTTCCAGTTTTGAATGTTGTTTGATTTCATCTGTAACATAAGCCTTTGGCACAAAACTT
This sequence comes from Elaeis guineensis, assembly GCF_000442705.2. Taxonomy (NCBI): domain Eukaryota; kingdom Viridiplantae; phylum Streptophyta; class Magnoliopsida; order Arecales; family Arecaceae; genus Elaeis; species Elaeis guineensis. The sequence continues at coordinate 14,494,690 of NC_025994.2, forward strand.
TATATTTGTTAAAAATGTAAAATAGAATAATATCATCAAGGTAATTTTAACTTGATATGTACCTATTAGTATTCACAATCAGAAAAAAAACCTCAAACTGCCACATTCTTTTACCATTTGGAAAATACTATAGATTTCCAAACATTAAATCTCATTTCATGAAAGAAACAGGCCACCAAAATTAGACTATATGTTAAACTATAATACAGTTAGTACAACAATTTTTACAGAACCTTAAAACTGTTCACATTTTTATGACACGTCAACATATATCAGGTTATTAACATTATTAAATATCTCTGATTTTGTAACTTTAGCATATACTTTTTCTTCTGTTACAGCTTATTTTAGTGGGGAACTGGCTAAATGAAATAACAAAATTTTTACCCCACCACTAGATGGAAACATATTTCAACACTGTAAATGTAAAATTTTACAGAAAACCTGACCAAGCCAAGAAAAGGTACTATCTAAATTATCAAGTAGTCAGTAATTGCAAGCGGCACCACCCACGGTCAAGCATTTAATGTCTTAGTCTATTATCTATTACATTATCAATCAAATATGTTTATGCAATGTGGATTTTTCCTACAGCAAGGTTTTAAATACCTTAGGATGGGGCTCTCCAGATTTTCCCATTGAACAAGATGTGCCGCCACCCTGTCTTCACACTTGGGATAGGAGATGTCTCAAGACATGCCAACTGAGACACCAGGACAATGGCTGGACAGTCCTGTCCCGACGCTCAAGATGGTACCCCATCCCAATATTCTGCAGGACGTCCTGCCAAGACTTGAGTCCTTAGCCTAAAGACTCAACTAAGATAAACATAGATCTAACTATTAACATCAGTCAGAAGAATTATACCTCAATACTATTTGCAAGAAGCATGCAATCTTAAAAGTTGTCACGACAGATGACAAATAACATTTTCATTTAAGGGTACTTTCTTAGCAGAAGTGTCAGTTCAGCATTCACTTACAATTGTGTATTCAAGTCCAGTGTTGGATCAGCAGGAGCCATCTCAAATGTCATTTTCAAACTCTGTTTCTCATAATACCTGTACAAGAACACAAGAAAGGATAAAAGGCATCAAAATCAAAAAAAGAAATATAAGAAACTTCAAAGTCGATGAATCTTCCATGAGTAGCATGCATACTGACCGTGAAATGAAAGAATGGGTTGAGAAAACCACTTGCATGACTGATGCCATATAGCAGCTGATGAAAATGAGAAAAGAAAATAATTACATTAATTTTGAAAAGAAGACTACACATCCAATCCCTCTCATATGATTACCTATTCCCAAGATTGACAAGTCCAGTATAACCCGGTCCAAACAAAAGTTCCACTTCCTGCCCACTTTCTTGTATCCGGTTCCAGTCAAAATTTGTGTTCTGATCCAGTTCTCTTTCAGCAGTTGTCATTTCAGTCTGGAAAAATGAGGATTGAATGTTCTCATTTATTGTAAATGTGCCCTATGAGCACTGAGAAAGGCTGTGCAGCTTTTGATAGTAAATCACAAAGTGAGTCTACAATAATAACCCAATTTACAATTATAAATGTAATTAACAGAGGTTGTTCAATATCTTCACAATCAACCTTCAGTGTATTGCGGTGCAGCCTTTTGTATGTACTAGATATATCGCATCAAACAAAAAGTCCTAACAAAAAAATCTGATAGAAATCACTTACCCATGATTAAATAAAACAAATTATATTTCATAATTTTCAAACACATCTTGGTGCCGCATTTAGTACATACTTGAGATTCTATAATTCAAGGATTCAGGTCCAGTGAGACGTTCCATAGGATACCGAGAGGGGATACCATCCCATGTATCAGGATAGGACCATCCCGCCATCATCCCAGCACCCCAATCGGGATGTCTTGAGACATCCCATCTCAAGTGTCGGGATGGGGCAGAACAGCGGTGCATCCCGTTCCATGAGAAAACTAGAATAGTCCCATCCCATAGGATTTTAAAATCTTGCTATAGTTAGCATAGTCCGGCATAATTCTAGGTATATATTTTTATATCAAGCTTCTTAAAGCTCAGCAAATCAACAAAAATAAGGACATGCATTAGTGTAGATCACACTAAATGAATAGTTGATGACATGTAGAAAAAAGGGTACAACACTCCAAAGTCCAAACTTGAAGATTAGTCCAGCTAACCAGCTATTGTTCATCAACTATTCTTAGCCTCAACAGATTGCAGGGAGATGCAACTATGCCCAGTGTATGCTCATATGCATGCATATTTGCGCTTGTATGTAAATACACGAGTCATTCTAGTGACTTTTATAGCTTGCCATTGAGAGGAAGAAGTTAATAATGTCTACTAGGAAGTCCGAGATGCCAATATTTCTGCTGATAAAGTGTCCAGTTAAAGTTGTCATCTTCTGACATAAATGATAAGAAAACAGACCTTATCCTATGATTCCTATCAGTTGATGCCAAACTTATGGATTTTCTTTCCAAAAGGTTCCAATACAATAACCAAAGAAATATTCTTTTTTTTTCTACTACTTCCATCCAAGTACAATTTGGTCCCTTCAATGTTTTAAATAGCAGTGCGTGCAATTGCATTAGCGTTCGCCGAACTGAGCAATTCCGAGCATGCCGAACCGTACCAGTGGCTAACTAGTGCAGTTCAGGCATCCAATTCGGAACGTCAGCGAAAACGGAGTGAGAGAGACGGAAAGAGAGGAAGAGATAGAGGAGGGGAGGAAAGAAGAAGGGAAGGCTGGCGGTGGCCCGCCAAGGCCACTGAAGGGTCGCCAAGCCTCCGGATCTTTATAATCCTCTCGAGATGTGAGAAGAGAGAGAGATAGAGAGAGAGGAGAGAAGGGAGGAGAGAGAAGGGAGGAGAAGAACAGCAGGAAGGCTGCCGAAGGGCTGCTGGATGGCCCAAAACACCCCTATTGCCACCACTATTCGAAACAGGGGCATTTCGTCAGATTTTTTAAAAAATCTGATACACAGTAAAGTCGACAATGGATTTGGACCGTCCGACGGCTACCCAATGGCCTCCCTGCTACTTTCCCTCCCTCCTCTCCCCTTCCTTCCTCCCTCTTTTCTCATTTCCTCTCGCAGAGGACCGCAGAGCCTGAGAGGCCTCGGGGGCCCTCCGGCGGCCTCCGCAACCCTCTGACGGCCTGCAAGCATCTTGGCCTCCCTTTCGTTCCTTCCCTCTCCCTCCATCCCTCCTTTCTTTTTCTCTCTTTTTTCCTCTCTAGTTCATCTCCTGTTTCTATATCGGATCGGATCCAATACAATCCGGTATGGGACTATACCGACTCATACCACCGGCTGACCAGCATGGGATCCGATTTTGAGTCGACAATCCTTGACTGCATATGTACCTATTTATGCAGATGCAAACCCTTGACTATCACCAGATTGCTTATATACTGGTACAATATGTGGTCATACTATATATGGGCTAAAAAGATGGTCCATTTTGTACTGTGCAGATGCACATGCAGCCTGCCTAGAATTGTGCAACTGGACATTTGGCCCACTCGGCATATTAGGGCCACATATGCAGCTCACTCTTATATATTAGGTATTAAGTAGTAATGATGTGACCCCTAAAATAGGGATTGCATAAATTTATCAGCTGGGAACACTGGCTCTGATGAGGTTACAGATCTGCATTTCTGTGTGTCTATCCAGTTTCTTCAGTAGTTGGTACAAAACTGTCTTAGATTCAAACTCAAATATGACCGTACGTAGATAACTGCAAGGAAAGTAGTAGAAAATTTATTTTTATTAGCAAAATAGAGGATAAGAAAGTATAGGAAGAAAGAGAGGCTGCCAGCCAGTTTTGCTCTCCAAATAATTCTCACATACAAACTTCTGGCCCCAAAAATAGCAGAGTAACTCCCCTTACCATTCTGTGTTAATCAGCCAGCCTTCCTTCTTCCAACAGGAATCCTAAACAAGAAATGAGTAAAAGAAGAAGGAATGACCACCCCCACCACTACAAGTTCTGGTTGGATTCCTCCTTTCAAAGCCTGTTAGGAATCAGAAAGGAATCAGCCAGAACCTGTTAGTTTTAAGTGGACTAATCAACCACAAGAGTCCCCCACATTTTGGCTCTACCAGGACTCTTAATATTAAATAAAAGGAGACCTAATGGGCACCTAATTGCAGCCCAAATTGACACATTAAAAGAGAGAGAGAGAGAGAGAGAGAGAGAGAGAGAGATTTTCATTTAAAAATCAACAAAGTGAATGATGCAATAAGAAAATACTACAATAAAATAAACAAATGGCGCCTTAAAAGGATCCAAACAAGATTATAAAACTTCTGTTTGACCAGCAAGGATTGGCCAAATGAATACAATCAGCTACCCCTTTCTAGTCCTTTGGCTGCACCAAGCACTAACTTTTAGTTGTCATATTGCTACTGTTTATAAAACATACATGCATAAAAAAAAAAAACATACATACATACATACAGAAATATACACACACACACACACACATACATACATATTCCTATCATTATTGTTGCATTTATATGAATTTAACAAACTTGTTAAATAGTTTAGAAATTGTACTTCATAAACTCCTGAATATGTGGCCTGCTATGTGCCTCTGTCCACTATGTGGTCCTTTGATCACCCATAAACCGCAGCCACCTTTTGAAATGCAGGTCCCTTTTCCTTCTTTTCCATTCTTAAACAAAGTTCAAGGAAATAAAGGCATAACCAGAGCAAGTAAATTCAAGTCCATGCCACCACAAATGATTTCCATAATTGGCCCTTCTTAGGAACTGCTATTCCTTCTCTAATGTGTAATGTTATCATTATTTTGTCAAAAGTGGGTAAAAACAGTGTGATGATGAAATAAGTGAGAAAATACACAAGATTAGAGAGGATTTTCATCTTGGCTTACAAGCATAAAAATAATGGCAGTGTTTCAGATAACAGGATAATAATAAACATGATGTTCATATATAAGGAATTACAAGAATAATGAGTCAATAGAAGGTTTTCAAATACCAATTTCAGCATGGATAGGTATGACACTGGTTTTCATTATTCAATGGAACAGCAACTTTTTACATGGTCTCTTTTACATAACAAAAGCCAAAAAGACATGAATAAGCAAGTATTGCATTTGCATAGCAGAATTCAGGAAAAAGAAAATTAATAAATAAATAAATTCTTGCCATGTGAACACATAACGAACCTTTTGAAGTGATGAAAAGTCGATGCCAAAAAATGCCAAGTGTTGAGCCAATAAAGGATCCTCAACGCTATCATCTTCTGGGTATGAGAAAACATCTGAAAAGCATAATAATTTGGTATAAGTAATAAATCATATAAAGATAAGTTTGCGATGGGTTAATTCATCTGTTTATGAACAAAAGAAGATAATTAATAGTTTTGCAGTCTCATGTATATGATTCAATATTAAATTAAATCACTTAATACCAAATTAAACTTAAATTGACATTGACTTTTGACAATGCAATTACGGATTATCATCTTATGCCTATGCACATTCAAACACAAGTTGTACAATGTAAGTAACACGTGAAGGCAAAGCTAGGGCATTGTCTGTCTGCTCAAGAGACACTCCTCAAGTAGATATATCATTCACTGCTTATGATATTATTTAATACAATAATTTTGTGGTACTGCACACTCTCCTAAGCCCTTACCAAAATTGCCTAATCTTGTGCTACTCAAAAATTATTTAGGTTGTTCATACCAAGTATGGGTTTCAAGGAATCTAGGGTTGATTAGAGGTGCAATAGTGGTTAGTTGTTGACATGCAAACAAAAATTAAGTTGTTGACATGCAAACAAAAATTAAGTTACAGCGAATAGTTTTCAGCGAAGGGTGACATGACAGTGATCATGGAATGACTGTGGAGGGCAAAAGCATTCAATTGAAGATTGAGTCTCAAGTTAGCAGCTTCTAAGGTCTTCGCAAGAACTGAGACTTAAGATTGTGATTCTAAACCTGTACTCAAATTAAATTCAGAATATAAGTAGACATCAGCAATTTAATAAGAGTAGAATGCTTAAGAAAATAGAGAGAAGAAAGTTTAAGTAAACAAAGGGAGGAAGGGAGAAGAAAATGAGAAATGGGAGGGTGTGAGGAAGAGAAGCTTAACCTCAATGAGATTTTATCTCTTTCACACATCTAACAAACCTCAAGAATCCATATTCAATTAACCAAACCCCTTGTTCCATATATTATCTAATTTGGGTCTTCTAAGGAGTCTTAACGACTAACTGGTTTCCCACAAAGGGGCCTAGAGAAATTTTCTAAATTATAAAATTTGGATTTTAATCGAATCCAAATTAGAAAGGCAGCCAAGTCTTTCCAAAAGTAAGGCCTAATTGCTACAAGATTTGCTCAGCCGAATATATACCTCACATAGGACCTCTACATTGCTCATCTTACTCAAAATAGGACACAAAAACCAATAAAACAAATTTCCTTCAAAAAAAGATCCAGGATAACAATAAAGTTCAAAAATACTTTTTAGTCACGACACACATATAATATATATAGCAAAACCAGAAAGAACGATCACATTTATTACAGAATGAAATCTTAAAGCTTACTTTGTTGCTCACTCCGTTGGGAAGGCATATCTTGCATCAATGCAATCTTCCTCATATACCCTGAGACCAATTTCATGTATTCTACCTCTTCTTTTAATTATTTTGAGCTCCTCACAGAGCTTGCTTATGTTGCAAGTCAGCCAAGATCCTTGTCTTGAGATATCAATCCTCAACACGTTCCCATTAAAATCCTTAAAATGTATCCTTGTCTTGAGACAAGACTTCATCATCCTTTAATTTATGATTCTAGACCGCTAAGCATGAAGTCATTTTATTCTCTAGGAGGTCAAATCACATGGAATGGATAGTCTTAAATCATCCAACAACAATATACTTAAGTGGAAAGACGTCACATTGATTGGCTTTTTGTAGAAGAAGAAACATCAGATTTATGTTGCTGATAGAGTAAATTTTTCTTAATCTCTCGATTTTGTACATCATATCTCACTGCTCGATATTATTAGAAACATAATCTGAATGAGAACCTAGAAAACATTGCTCCTCCAAATTTCAGCACTAAATTTTTTTTTTGTTAAATTTAGCGTTATTATTTTAGAGTAGCATAAAGTAATATTAGGACAAAAGTGTGCATGTGCATGTGCGTGCCTGCATGAGAGAGAGAGAGAGATTTTGGCTGCACATATTTTCAAAGTTATTAGAAACTTCACATTCCTGAGTATGTAAATACTGCATATATACACTGTTCCTCATGTCCTTGTAGCATTACAACAAATAACCAGTGAAATGGTTTTATTGTTTTACAAATTTGCAAAGTGTTATTTCACACTTTAGAACAAATAAGAGGCTTACATAAGGTGGTGAAGAAAGCAGGAGAGTAATGGATGTTGCTGGATTGAGGTGGTGAGAAGGGGCTTATGAGACATGCTATGTATCAAGACATAACATGTTTTATCCTAGCAGGTGGCATCTAACTTGACCAAAACCTGACACATGAACTCAGAAACCTAGGTTAGGTTTTGTAAAGACAAGGTGTCATGGACTACACCTTAATATTAAAACATTTTGATAAGTCCTACTGGGTCGGTGGAGTTGGTTCTGCCCTAATCTGAATCCCACCCAACCACTTAAGAAGTTGGGGTAGGATAGCTCTAATGTAATCTCAGTTCTGATCAAAGTAATACATCATAAGGTTTTAAATTTTTATTTGAGCCCCGTAATCCAGTTCAGTATAATTTTACCAGACCAACAAACAACCCAGTTAATATATTTAAGGCTAGGTTTATGAAGCAAACCAAAAACATAATATTTTTTCTAATTTAGATTGGGCAATGACTGGATCCTTTGCTAACTGCAACACTAGCATCGTTACTTGTCCTCTACAGTACACACAATGCTCAAGTAGTTAGGTATCCCAAAATGTCCAATATCTAATCCAAAAGAAGACCATGGGAGGCTTCCCTCCAATGCAGTTTTCTTTTTCACAAATAAAAATATATTCAATTATATTAATTGGCTACTACACTAAGTAGAGAAATTGAAGAGACTTTCTGCTGACAGGCATTTGTTCATGTCATACTACACCAAGGGGAAAGGGGGAAAATCGACACTCAACTATAATAATCAATAATCTATAGGGGAATAATGTCTAGCACTTGAAATGGATTGGTAAGCATCATCACTTGTAATAAAGTGTCATCTAATAAGACACTCCAAAAAGTCATGCCAAAGGCCAATATTTTTGGTTGATGCAAGTAGGATACTCCATTTTCTAAAATGTTAAAAGTATCATGCTTTTTTGTGTCATGTCCGACTGTTTGACCGTGTCAACAGTTTGAAAATTCATAAAAGAGAAGATTCCATATATGCCAGCCAGGCAAACAGGGCTCACATAGAGACCTACAACTTTTACACCGTATGTTTATCCTAATTTTTGGCATAAAACTGTAGAAGTATATTAAGGTAACTCATGAAATTCATATTTCAGAACTTTGCAAAAAGTTAAAATGACAATCAATAGATTATAAAAGAAAATTGAGAAAACTAGCTGAAACACTAGTTTCTTCTTTCTTACAAATTAAGCCATCCATAGTCGCTCCCAAGAAAAAACACAATATCTAAGAATTATGAGTTTTAACAAATGAAAACCTAGTCATTCTTCAAAAATCATAATTCCGAAGAACTATGAGATTTAAAAGATTAAGCAGCATTACAATATAAAAGACAAGATTTATTTTGTTTCCACAAAGAAACTGTGGATTGATATCCCTATATCCCTTAATTTGTGTCTACAAATCAGGGATTTTAATTTATATATTTCCATATCTAAAATAGGAGATATTTGTCATTGTTTTGTTTCCAATTGTAATTAATTTGAGAAATCTGTATAATCCTAAATAAGAAATATATCAAATCCTGTTTAGAAAATATATCATTAGGAGATCAATAGGTTCATTATACCTAGACCTTTATTGCTCTATATATAGAGCCTCTTGTAACATGAAAGATATACAAGCAATTCTGATTATCAACAGTCTTAAGTTGGTATCAGAGCCTTTGTCAAAATCCGGTGGACCCACTGTCCTCCGTTGAAAAACTTCTAGTTAGCCGGATCTCCTTGTCATGTATCTTTCCGGCAAGCCCCGATAATACTGTCTCTGTCCCCTCTTTACGTTCCTGCCCCTGTTTTAGTTTTCGCCGTTCTACCCCCGTTTTTGGTCATCGTCTCGTCATCAGATCTGTTCAGTAAAATCATTCTCTCATGGCTTCCGCGTCAGATTTGAAGAAGGATGTTATTTCCTTTGTCTCTAACACGACTGATCGTGGAGGCCAAGGCCGTGGTCGTGGTGGTGGTAGAGGGTGTTGGGTTCCAATGGTGCAACAGAAGGGTTAGGTATTTAAAATTTTCATTCAAAACACCCGATGCACCGGAAACCCCAATGCCCAGAAATCCTTGACTATAATAATCAAAGTACAATAAATATAAATTAGGATAAGAAGAATACCTGTAGCGCTAATCCTAATTTCCACAAGATGTCCAAGTGTCCGCCCTTCAATGGTGATCCACACGAAAACTGAACCAAGAACAGCGCTTCTTCTTCACCTTCAAGAGTTCTAGCCCCTAGAACTCGATTAGCCTCATACCAGTTAGGTTTCTTCAAGAACCTGACTCCACCCTCTCAGAACCTCCTCTGAACTTCTGATCCTCCTTCTTTAGGACCCTCACAACCCTTATTAGGACCAGATAAGGCTTTATCTTAAATCTCAAAGTCTTGTCCTAAAACTAAGATAGGTTATAAGAAAGAAAAAAAAAGCAACGGAGACAAAATTAAAAACTCTTTCTGAATTGCCTCGGACACCCAGTGCCTCGGCCAATTTATAGCCACTAGAGAGACGCCAAAAAAGAGGGATGCGCCTCATCCAAGAAGCCTATCTGATCTGATTATCAGAGATAAGAGTTCCTTCAAACAGAAGGACTCTTATCAATGATACGTCGATCAGCACCCTGCTCTGCGCGAACGACCAGAGAAGGAATGTTTTCGTGTCCCTTCTCAAATCAGAAAAATCCTTAAAAATCCACGTGAATAGAGGATTCAATCCTGATTTCAGAACATATAATGAGTGGATAAAAATTCCCACAAATGGATGTGTTCTCACGTCCTTTCACGCGAAGTTTGATCACCACGCGCGCAGGCGTGAGGAGGAACTTATGGCGTCCGTTTGGCATCCAGATAAGTCTAAAAAAATTCAAGAAAAATTATCAAAAATAGCTTGTCAAATGTGGAATGTTATCATCAAAAATCGTTCCATTTTGAAAACATTTAATGAGGAGAAGGACTCTCCAAATCTCGAAGAGACGCGACGCTTCTGCGCGCACGCGAGACTTCCTTCCTTTTTCCAATTTTTCTCTGTCTTAAAAATTTCAGAAAAAATACATCTCATACTTTGATATGTGCACCAGAAGATGGAGAATGATATGAGCTACCGCACGCATCTTAATCCCATGCTAGAAGGACTCATTTCTTCTGTACACACCAACACTTATACGCAGAACCTATTTTATGCCAAGAGTCCTTCACAACTTGGACTCTTCATAATTGGCGTTAAAATGGGATGTGGCACCCCAATTTGGGCTGCTTCTAGGTGGCATGACCTGACCCAAATACCCACTAAATTGAGCTAGCTAATTAGCAAGAGATGAGACCAAATTGACCTCCAAAGGAGCAAGGGTTCCACACGTGCTAGCATGCTTACTGGAGCCCTGATTGAATCCAAAATTCCAATCAACCTTTTTCAAAAGGGTCTTTGGCCAAGTTCCATATGTGTGTGACCCATTGGGTTCCACATCTAGCTGGTAGTAGGTCCGGATGCAAGTTGACCAAATTTGATTAGATTTCGATCTAATCGATTTAGGTCCAATCGAGCTAATCCGAGTTCAACAATTATAATCCTTTCTAATTAGCGATCGAATTAAACTCTTTAATTCGATCAAAAACCTACAAGTCAAGATTGACGTCTAGCAACGTATCATGACTACCCAGAAGATATAGAATTTTAATGAAAATATCAAATATACCCTTCAGTGATAAGTTACTATACAATTCAATCCTTCGATCATCCCTGCATCCTGAATATGTTCATGAGTATGGAATCATGTCAAACTCAAACACATATTCATATCGATTCTCAATTAACCAATGATGACTCCAATAAAGAAGTATTAGAAACTCTTTCTAATCTTCTTTCTGCTTTTGGCCAAAAGATCATTCCCAAGTCATCTAGGATTGAGAATACACAGGATGCGATCTCCTCTTACTAGGAGTGATAGATTCTATATTGACCTACTCACAACCTCCATATACACTCCACCATATCCAAAACACCCCGTACATATCTTAATGCCATGCCTGGGTATGAACCAAAATATGGGTTCATGTGCAAAAGATTCTATGGTGGTCTCAGGTCTAAGAATCACTTGCATAACTCCCACTTAGAGAACCATCTTTGACATGCAAGTAAGGTTTCCATAAGATGTTCTCTTTCATCGAGTCAATTCAGTGGACTCATATTCCAAATGAGCACCCACATCCTTATATTAGTGTCCCACACAAGTGGCTAGTGAGATCTACCATCCTCTCTATCGAGCATACATAGGATGTGCCAGTCTATTCGAAACATTAATCCCCGACTCAATACTCCTACGATCAGAAATGTTTAAGATTAGAGTTTTAAGATTTTAGGTCTCACTAGTATGACCCATTCATGTCTCCTAAAATCATTGTCCTAATCTTTAGGGTTCATCATAATCTTAAACATAATAAGATGCAGCTAATATGATGAACCAATACCTCAAATAATAAATGTCATTTCATGAATTGAAAAATTATAAAGAAAAGTTCCATCGCAACACACTTACGATTGGCTTATGGGACACTCTTCTTTCAATCTCCCACTTGCACTAGAGCCAATCGCCTTTATATCTCATACAATCAAGATGGCGATTATATAGCTGCTTTGGTATGGCCTTAGTGAATGGATCTGTTATATTGTTTTTTCTGTCTACTCGTTCAAGGACAACATCTTGTCTCTAACGAGATGGAAGCGTCTGAGGATGTGTTTGGATCTATAATGAGACTTAAGTTCTTTTGCTTGAACAATGGCCCGTGTTATCATGATAGAGTGACACAGATCCTTCATTCTTAGGAATGACTCTTAAATCTATGATGAATTTCTTCATCTAGACAGCTTCCTTAATGGCTTCACTAGCAGCGATGTATTCTGCCTCAATAACTGAGTCAGATATTATTTGCTGCTTGAAACTCTTCCAATTCATTACCCCATCATTAAGGTAAACACATACCCTGATATCAACTTGCTATCATCCGCTTTCCAATGATCCTCCCTTGGATCAGCTTGAAATCTGATAGCCATGCCCAAAGCATAAGCTACATCAGGCCTGGTACATAGCATGGCATACATAATTGATCCCATAGCATAAGGGATTTCATTCATCCTCTTTCTCTCCTCTAATATCTTAGGACACATTTTCTTGGAGAGATGTATACCATGACTTGCAGATAAGTAACCTCTCTTACTAGCCTCCATATTGAACCTCTTTAATATGAGATCTATGTACCGTGACTGCGATAAGCCTAATATCCTTTTAGATCTATCTCTATAGATCTTTATACCCAGTATATAGGATGCTTCATCCAAGTCTTTCATGGAAAACTTATTCGATAGTCAAGTCTTAACCGATTGCATTATTGGGATATCATTCCCAATAAACAATATATGTCATCGACATACAGAACCAAGAAGACAACAGCACTCCCACTTATCTTCTTATACACATATGGTTTATCCTTATTTTTGATAAAGTCAAACTCATTGACTGTCATATCAAATCGGATGTTTCAACTCCTTAAAACCTTCTTCAATCCATAAATGGATCTCATTAGCTTGCATACTTGATTTGTCCTCCCACTTGAGACAAATCCCTCTGACTAAGTCACATAGATCTCTTCCTCTAGATTGCCATTGAAGAAAACGGTCTTGACATCCATTTGTCAGATCTCATAGTCATAGCATGCCGCTATAGCAAGCAAAATCTGGATGGACTTAACCATAGCCACTGGTGAGAAGGTTTCATCATAGTCAATTCTTTGTCTTTGTCTGAAATCCTTCGCCACCAACCTAACTTTGTAGGTTTTTACTTGGCCATCTGCTCCGATCTTCTTCTTGAAGATCCACTTGCACCATATTAAGATCACACCCTTAGGTACATCAACCAAGATCCGCACTTGGTTGATATACATCGAGTCCATCTCAGATTTCATGCCTTTCAGCCATCTGTCTGAGTCTCTACTCATGACAGCTTCTGAATAGGTCAGAGGATCATCATCCTGAATGATGTTGATCATATTGTCATCAAATCTCAGAGGTGCATGATGCACTCTATCTGACTTTCGGAGAAGAGATGTGTATTGTGGATATACCCCATCTTTAGGTACTTCTGATTGAAGATTTTCTTATGGTCCAACCACTGGTATTTCTGGATCGATTTGTAAATCCTGAACTTTTATAAGTTCAATATTCCTCCCACTGCCTTCTTGAATGAGTTCATTTTTCAAAAAAATGGCGTGCCTACTAACAAACACCTTTTGTTCAGTAGGTGGTAGTAGTATCCATTAGTTTCCTTAGGATCCCCTACAAACCTACACTTATCTGATCTAGCACTAAGCTTATATCCAAAAATATTTCTGACATAAGCAGGACAGCCCTAAGTCTTAAGATGTTTAAGATTAGGTTTCCTTCCCTTCCATATCTCATATGGTGTGCTTGCAACAGACTTTGAAGGCACCCTATTTAATATGTATCTGACAATCTCTAAAGCATTATCTCTAAAAAGATATTGGAAGATCAGTGAAGCACATTATGGATTGCACCATATCCTCAAAGTGCGATTCCTCCTTTCTGCTATACCATTCAACTGGGATGTATAAGGAGGGATCCATTCAGAGAGAATACCTTGACTTTTAAGATGATCAAAAAATTTACTGAATAAGTATTCTCCTCCTCGATCAGATTGAAGAACCTCGATTCCTTTTTCAGTTTGTTTCTTGATCATACATTGATACTCTTTGAACTTATCAAAGGCTTCGAATTTATGTTTCATAAGATACACATATCCGAACATTGATAAATCTTCCGTAAAGGTGATAAATTGGAGTATCCTCTTCTGACCTAAGTTGTCATTGGTCCACATACATCTGTATGTACTAGGGTTAATAACTCATTCGCCCTCTCTCCATATCCAGAAAATAGAGTCTTGGTCATCTTACCCATGAGACAAGATTTATAAGTTCCCAATGATTCATAATCATATAGGTCAAAGAATTCTTCTTTGTATAACTTGTTAATCCTTGACTCACTAATATGACCAAAGCGACAATACCAGAGATATGTGACATTTACAGCTTCTCTCTTTCTTTTCATATTTCTTTTAATATAAAAAATATTTTCATTGAGTGCACGAATTAAAAGATTGATATCAATATAACTACTGCCATAATATTCATTAGAAAAAAAAATGGAGCATCCATTTTTCATTAGCCTTATTTCATAACCTTGTTTTTACAACAAAGATGTAGAAATAATGTTTCTAATGACCTTTGACATGTAATAACAGTCTTTTAATTCTAAAATTTTGTCTGAAGGCAAATCAAGCATACAGATTTCTACAGCCTTTGCGCTAATGGACTCTCCACTTGCGCCATAGAGCTTGAGGTCACCTCTTTTCAGACCTTTGATATTCTGTAGTCGCTGTAATGAATTACAAATATGCGATCCACAGGTGGTATCTAATACCCAAGTATTAGAGTCTGAGCCACTCAATAAAAAAACAAGTTTGTATCATATACACACCTTTTGGTGCTATACGTGCACCCTGCTTCAAACTTGCAAGATTATTCTTGCAATTATACTCCCAATGTCCAAACTTGCTACAAAATAAACAGCTAATATCCATATAGACATCTTTTGCCTTCTCATTATTACTGACCATCCCAAGGTCAGGAATATCCAGAACATCGGAGTTTTTCTCCAATACGAACCTTATTAGCAAGTTCCTCAACCAATCCACAGAGTTGGATCAATCAACAAATTTTTATTTATGGTGTTATGCAGTGAAAATAAAGAAGCCATAATGCAGACTTAAACCTGCATAAATAAAGAACAATAGTATAAGCAGACCACTCATGTTTGACATGCATAACTAGATGAGGACTTTTAAACTAGTTATGTCTCCTACTATTTTATCGGATACCATAGCCCGCTCCTATGGTAAACGAGAAACCCTAATCTGGTTTCTTAATGGGGTTGAGACCCTAATCCTTCAATAAAGCCTTGTGGATATCACAACAAACCTCAATGAGTTCAAAGATAAGAAAATCTATCCAATTGTATCTCATGCAACTCTCAACATAACCTGCTTCTAAAAATACTCATAGTCTTGTGGATATTACAACAAACTATAGTATTTTTAGTTAAGTCGGACCCTTCATTTCTATACAGTCATATTTGAAAAATGCTACCCTAGTGGATATCACAACAAAGCAACATATCCAAATATGCCGTAAAGCATATAATATGCACCAAAACAAACTCACATCAATCTCCATAGCAAGTCTTATGGATATCACAACAAACTTACTATGGTTTTTGATAGGATATTGACTAGGCATGAAGGAAGGCATATGTAGTGTTCTAAATACTGAGCTACCTTCATTCAAGATTCAAACTAATCCAATTGGCCAGAAAAATGTTAAGATTGGTGGGGGTCCCTCCGTCGCTTTTCTTATACACTAATAAAACCAATAAAATTGGCCAGGCCAACAACAGAACCAATTAAATAACCACCGCACTTGAAACACTCCTTAGACACCAATTGAGTAATCAATTCAAGAAATAGATCAGCTACTGATTCATAACACTACGACAATATAATTTTTATGAGGGCTCTAATAGTCTCACGTACATTCTAATTCAATCACAATGATGCACTATTATAGTTATATCTTAATAATCATAACAACTAATCATGGCATCTATTCATATCTCTAAGATATAAAATCATAATCATTCAATATGATTATAACTAAGCATCTCAAGCATATCACATATGCATGAAGTTCTAATAACATGCATGAATATAAAATATTCTTTTCGCGGTTCTTCTTCTTAGGACATCACAATGGCACCCCTATGCACCATAAGAGTACCCTATTGAATAGGAAGAGAAGATCTCTAAACCCTATTTGCTCTTATGACCGGACGGCCTGGTGATGAACCCAATTAGAGTACTAAGCTACTAAAAAAGATTTTATACATGCATCATGCATTTTATATTTAAAAACATATCTCTAAGACATGGGAGGGTTTGGATGTTCAATCGAGTTCAACCTTTGACCCGATATGAACCAAACCAAAAACCCATGTTTAATCACAATCAAAACAACATTCTAACCTTTGATTATATAGATCAAGGTAGGCTCTGATACCACTGTTGGATTTCAATGGTGCAGCAGAAGGGTTAGGTGTTTAAAATTTTCATTCAAAATACCCGATGCACCGAAAACCCCAATACCCAGAAACCCTTGACTATAATAATCAAAGTACAATAAATATAAATTAGGATAAGAAGAATACCTATAGCGCTAATCCTAATTTTCACAAGGCGTCCAAATATCCGCCCTCCAATGGTGATCCACACGGAAACTGAACCAAGGACAACGCTCCTTCACCTTGCTTCAAGAGTTCTAATCCTTAGAACTCGACTAGCCTCATACCAGTCAGATTTCTTCAAGAACTTGACTCCACCCTCTCAGAACCTCCTCTGAACTTCTGATCCTCCTTCTTTAAGACCCTCACAACTCTTGTTAGGACCAGATAAGGCTTTGTCTTAAATTCTAAAGCCTTGTCCTAAAACTAAGATAGGTTGTAAGAAAGAAAAGAGAGCAACGGAGACAAAATTGGAAACTCTTTTTGAATTGCCTCGGACACCCAGTACCCCGACCAATTTATAGCCACTAGAGGGACGCCAAAAGAGAGGGATGCGCCTCATCCAAGAGACCTATCTTATCTGATTATTAGAGATAAGAGTTCCTTCAAACAGAAGGACTCTTATCAATGATACGTCGATTAGCATCCTGCTCTGTGCGTGCAACCAGAGAAGAGATGTTTTCGTGTCCCTTCTCAAATCAAAAAAATCCTCAAAAATCCACGTGGATAAAGGATTCAATCCCGATTCCAGAACATATAATGAGTGGATAAAAATTCCCACAAATGGATGTGTTCTTGCGTCCTTTCACGCGAAGTCTGATCACTGCACGCGCAGGCGTGAGGAGGAACTTATGGCGTCTGTTTGGCATCTAGATAAGTCTGAAAAAATTTCAAAAAAATTATCAAAAATAGCTAGTCAAATGTGAAACGTTATCACCAAAAATCGTTCCATTTTGAAAGCATTTGACGAGGAAAAAGACTCTCCAAATCTCGGAGAGACACGACGCTGCTGCACATGCGCGAGACTTCCTTTCTTTTTCCAATTTTTCTCCGCCTCAAAAATTTCAGAAAAAATACATCTCATGCTTTGAGATGTGCACCAGAGGATGGAGGGTGATATGGACTGCCACACGCATCTTAATCCCATACTAGAAGGACTCTTTTCTTCTGCCCACACCAACACTTGTACGCAGAACCTGTTTTGCGCCAAAAGTCCTTCACAACTTGGACTCTTCATAATTGGCATTAAAATGGGATGTGGCACCCCAATTTGGGCTGCTTCTAGGTGGCATGACGTGACCCAAATACCCACTAAATTGGACTAGCTAATTAGTAAGGGATGAGACCAAATTGACCTCCAAAGGAGCAAGGGTTCCACACATGCTAGCATGCTTACCGGAGCCCTGATTGAATCCAAAATTCCAATCAACCTTTTTCAAAAGGGTCCTTGGCCAATTTCCATATGTGTGTGACCTATTAGGTTCTACATCTAGCTGGCAGTAGGTCTGGATGCAAGTTGACCAAATTTGATTAGATTTCGATCTAATCGATTTAGATCCAATCGAGCTAATCCGAATTCAACAATTATAATCCTTTCTAATTGGCGATCGAATTAAACTTTTTAATTCGATCAAAAATCTATAAGTCAAGATTGACGTCTAGCAATGTATCATGACTATCCAGAAGATGTAGAATTTTGATGGAAATACCAAATATATCCTTCAATGGTAAGTTACTATACAATTCAATCCTTCGATCATCCCTGTATCCCGAATATGTTCATGAGTATGAAATCATATCAAACTCAAACACATATTCATATCGATTCTCAATTAATCAATGATGACTCCAATGAAGAAGTATTAGAAACTCTTTCTAATCTCCTTTCTGCTTTTGGCCAAAAGACTTTTCTCAAGACATCTAGGATTGAGAATACACAGGATGCGATCTCTTCTTACTAGGAGTGATCGATTCCATGTTGACGTACTCACAACCTCCATATACACTCCACCATATCGAGAATACTCCGTACATGTCTTAATGCCATGCTTGGGTATGAACCAAAATATGAGTTTATGTGCACAAGATTCTATGATGGTCCCAGATCTAAGGATCACTTGCACAACTTCCACTTAGAGAATCATCTTTGACATGCAAGTAAGGCTTCCATAAGATATTCTCTTTCATCGAGTCAATTCAGTGAACTCATTTTCCAAATGAGCATCCACATCCTTGTATTAGTGTCCCACACAAGTGGCTAGTGAGATCTGCCATCCTCTCTATCGAGCATACATAGGATGTGCCAGTCCATCCGAAATATTAATCCCCGACTCAATGCTCCTACGATCAGGAATGTTTAAGATTAGAGTTTTAGGATTTTAGGTCTCACTAGCATGACCCATTCATGTCTCCTAAAACATTGCCCTAATCTTTGAGGTTCATCATAATCTTAGACATAATAAGATGCAGCTAATATGATGAATCAATACCTCAAATAATAAATATCATTTTATGAGTTAGAAAATTATAAAAAAAAGTTCCATCGTAACACACTTGCAATTGGCTTACAGGACACTTTTCTTTCAGAGGGGGCCGTGGATCTGGTAATCGCCCTTAATGTTCTTTTTGTAATCGCTTGGGCCATACTCAAGACCGTGCTATTCTTTGCATGGTTTCCCAGAGAAATTAGCTAATATAATACAATCTCAGACATCGGATATTGAGAGTGACAATCAGAATGTTTTATCAGACAGTGAATACAAGGAGTATCTTCAGTTAAAACAGCCCAACAAGCTTTATCTTTAGCTACTGTTACCCATACTGATAATTCTACGGTTTGTCTCTCTCATTCTTCTTCTAGTGGATCCTGAATTTTGGATTCTGGTGCTTCTGATCACATAGCTGGTAATTCTTTTCTTTTCTTAAATTTATCATCTCTCAAGACACCATATTACATCACCCTCACCAATGGCTCTAAAGTTAAAGCCACTGGCATTGGTCAAGCTACACCTCTCCTTTCTTTATCCTTAAATTCTATTCTTTTTATACCAAGTTGCCCCTTTAATTTAATTTCTATTAGTCAACTTACTCGCACTTTTGACTGCTCTATAATATTTACTGCTGATTTTTTTCTTATACAGGATCGGAGTACGGGACAGACGATTGGCATGGGATCTGAATCACTAGGACTTTATTATCTCCAGCCTCCATCCTTTACCATATGTGCTGTCGCAGAGTCTCCCAATCTCTTTCACCATTGTCTAGATCATCCGAGTCTAAATAAGCTAAGAATGATGATCCCTCATCTCTCTCATTTGCAATCTTTACAGTGTAAGTCATGTCAGCTTAGAAAATATGTTCAGACATCCTTTCCAAGCAAGATAAATAATTGAGCAGAGTCTCCTTTTGACATCATTTATTCTGATGTTTGAGGTCCTAATCGTGTCAGTTCTATCTTAGAATATAGGTACTTTGTTATTTTAATTGATGATTTTTCAAGATGTACTTGGATATTTTCAATGAAAAATCGTTCAGAGTTGTTTACTATTTTTCAAAACTTTTGCAATGAAATTCAAACTCAGTTTGGACACCTATTCGCATTTTACATAGTGATAATGCAAAAGAATATTTTTTTGCTCCCTTCAATTCTTTCATGATATCTTATGGCATGATTCATCAGTCCACCTATCCACATACTCCACAACAAAATAACATAGCAGAAAGATAACATCGTTATATTATTGAGACAGCTCGTACTCTTTTGTTACATGCTAATGCACCCTAAAAATTTTGAGGTGGTGCTGTCCTCACCGCTGGTTACTTGATAAATTGAATGTCATCATCTGTTTTAAATAACCAAATACCTTATTCTTTTTTATTTTCTAAGGACCTCTTTACATTGTTCCCCCTCGTGTTTTTGGTTCCACTTGTTTTGTGCATGATCTTTCTCCAAGTCTTGATAAACTGTCTGCCCGTGCTATTAAATATATTTTTCTTGGTTATTCTCGAGTTCAAAAGGGATATCGATGTTATTCTCCTTCCATACATCGATTTTGCATGTTTGCAGATATCACCTTCTTTGAGGACACACCTTATTTCAGCTCACCGATGGAGCCTGAATCCATCTCTCAGCTCTTACTGATTCCCTACCTTACCCTGTCAGTCTCTATTTCTCCCGAACCTTCTACTCCGCCTGCTCAAGCAATACATTTCTCACCATGCCCACTTATCACTTATCAACGTCGACCACAACTTAAGATTTCAGAGACTATTTCCACTCAAGATTCGGGTCATCCATTTCCTGCTCCAGCATCTCCACCTGCCCCGAGCCTACCTGAGCATTCCACTGACTGGCCTATAGCTCTCCGTAGAGATATACACTCTACTCGTAATTCTTATCCTATTTATAATTTCTTGAGCTATCATCATTTATCCTCATCCCATTATGCCTTTGTTTCTACCTTGTCTTCCGTTTCTATTCCTAAAACTGTCCAAAAAGCACTTTTCCATCCAGGATGGCATCAGACGATGATTGATGAGATGGCAGCCTTGAAATCCAATAACACATGAACTCTTGTTCCTTCCCCTCTTCAGAAATCTACAGTTGATTGTCGATGAATTTTTACTATTAAAGTGGGCCCTGATGGGCCCTGATGGATAGGTGGATCGTTTGAAAGCACGTCTTGTGGCTAAGGACTATACTCAGATCTTTGGTCTTGATTATGGAGACACATTCTCTCTTGTTACTAAGATCGCATCTGTCCGGCTCTTCTTACCAATGGCTGTCATGAACCATTGGCCTCTATATCAGCTGGACATCAAAAATATCTTTCTACATGATGCCTTGGAAGAGAAAGTTTATATGGAGAAACCACTTGGGTTTGTTGCTCAGGGAGAGACAGAGTCTGGTTTGCATATATGGCCTTAAGTAGTCTCCTCGGGCATGGTTTGAAAGATTTAGTAAAGTCATACAGCAATTTGGCATGATCCGTAATGAGGCAGATCACTCTATATTTTATAAACATTCATCCTCAAATCTATGCATCTACCTTGTGGTCTACGTGGATGATATTATCATTATAGGTGATGATCATGACGGTATTAAAGACCTAAAGTAGCACTTGTTTCAATACTTCCAAACTAAGGACTTAGGCCGGTTGTGGTACTTTCTTGGGATTGAAGTAGCACAATCAAAAACAGATATCGCCATCTCTCAAAGAAAGTATGTCCTTGACATTCTGAAAGAGACTGGGATGCTAGATTGTAAACCAATCAATACTCCTATAGATCCAAACGTGAAACTTCTACCAAATCAGGGAGAACCCTATTCAGACCCAGACAAGTATCGGGACTAGTAGGAAATTAAATTATCTCACCACGACCAGACCAGACATATCCTTCGCTGTTAATGTTGTAAGTCAGTTTCTTAACTCTCCTTATGACAGTCATTGGGATGCAGTAGTTTAAATCTTGAGATATATTAAGAGTTCTCTCGGATGAGAGTTGATTTATGAAAATAGAGACCATAAAGACATTGTTGCATATACAGATGCAGATTGGACAGGATCCTCTTGAGATAGAAGATCGACTTCTGAGTACTGTGTTCTTATTGGGGGCGATCTCATCTCATTGAAAAGCAAAAAACAAAATGTGGTTGCCAGATCAAGTGTAGAAGCAGAATATCGAGCTATGGCCCTTACTACATGTGAATTTATATGGTTGAGATAACTGTTTCAAGAATTGAAGTTTTGCAAGGTATGCTCTATGAAACTCATTTGTGATAATCAAGCAGTCTTGCACATTGTTTCTAATCCAGTCTTCCATGAGTAGACTAAACATATAGAAATTGACTGCCATTTCATTCGAGAAAAGATTATCTCTGAAGAAATCACTACCTCGTTTGTGAATTTTAACAATCAACTAGCAAATATCTTCACCAAATCACTTCGGGGTCCGAGGGTAACATACATATGTAACAAGCTTGATGCATATGATACACACGCACTAGCTTGGGGGAGAGTGTTGATTGATATCTCTATATCCCTTGATTTATGTCTACAAATCAGGGATTTTAATTTATATATTTTCATATTTAGAATAGGAGATATTTGTCATTGTTTTGTTTCCTATTGTAATTGATTTGAGAAATCTGTATAATCCTAAACAGAAAATATATCAAATCCTGTTTAGGAAATATATCATTAGGAGATCAATAGGTTCATTATACTTAGACATTTATTGCTCTATATATAGAGCCTCTTGTAATATGAAAGATATACAAGTAATTCTGATTATCAACAGTCTTAAGTGAAACTAACAACTAGTAAAGAATATTAAAGTGGCATGATGAACTCCATCTCTCAAATCACACATTAACTAGAATATGCATCTCTCAAAGCGCATGTTAACTAGACTACAACAAAAAAAAGGGGAGGGGTGGTGGGGGGGTGGGGTGGGAAGAAGAGCTGGTTGCAAGTATAATGTCCAAATTAAATTCACTACATTGACCACCAACAAATTTAATACATATACTAAACAAAAAGAATCTAACTTTACTTTATAGAAATTAAACCATAAGGCAGTTTAAAGTGTTAACTAAATGACAAAACAAAATGCAGTTTTTCATATGAGAAAACCTCATGTTACATGCATGCAGCAACTTGCAACAATGCTATGCAAAATGTATGTATGATTAATGGTGTGGACCAGCCTACATTGGAGAACCGGATACCTGGAAACTTGTGGCTTTTGTTAATGCCATCTTGGCAAAAATATATGAACATCATGTAAAAGCATTACCTGCTCCTTCCAAATCAGCAGTTATAGTTCCAAGTTTTGCAGCAAGAGGATAGTTCGTCTCTTTGTAGTGTTCAATAGCATGATTATTGCCACCACTTCCATCCCAGTTTCTCCTTCCACAGAGGATCATTCCATCAGTTAAGTTCAGCCAGAGGTTATCAGTCTTGTCACATTTGCTGCATTTCCACCCAGATGGAGGAACAACAATGCCATTGTTAATCTGTTGCAGGTTCATGGCATAGGCACTGACTTTCTTTTTCTCAGCAGTCCAAGATGCTAATTGTTCTTTGCGTTCAGCACCTTCAGAAATTAAAATGGCATCAACAGCAATCCTAACCTGCAAATTTACAGCAAATTTAAGTTTGGAATGTTTTATGATTTTCACCTGGATGTTCATTGTAACAGCAAAAAGAGTACCTACCTTTTCTGGCAGCTCAACAGATGGAAATGGGATAGTGACATGCTCAGGTAATATGACTATATCAAGAGTTTCTTCATACTCAGGTTCTCGATCATCAAATCCTCCCTCCACACCTATCAAACATGTTTTATCAAATATCCCTTTTAATGCAACTATTTTTGTTAAGAACGAATAAGTTACAAAATATATAATAAAAAAATCAAAAATTTAGGTACTGGATTGAATAGAAAAGTATTCATAACCTTCAACATTCAAAGCCACCCAAACATCATCTATCATTCAGCATCAATCATTATATACACACACACACACACACATATGTATATGTGTGTGTGTGTGTGTGTTAAGTATGGGAAAGTACATATTTAAATCCGACTCTTATTAAAGGTTTATGCTCAGCTTTATGAATCCTTATTCGCCAGTCATTCTTATTAGGGGTGGTATCCAGTATTCCTTTATTTTCTCATTTAACCTAGGCACAGGAAGCCATACCAACCTGCCACTGTCCAATCAAGCCATGGCTAGCAGTCTAAATTTCAAGGCCCAATTGAGTCCTGGACCACCTAGGCTAGGCTCAAGCTTAATAAAATAGCTTAACCTTACCTAGCCGAGCCCAAAAGTTGATACATACATTCGCTCGCGCGCGCACACACACAAACATATTACAAAATTACCAAAAAAAAAACAAAACAACTCTAACCCCCAAATTCCAACATAATGATCTCCTCTGCAACCCCTCCTCTGTTCCCCACCCCCATGGCAGCACATTATGTCCAACCAAGATTACCTTCAATTATTATGAAACACATGCACCAAGTTACAATCATCTCATTCTCCTCAACTCACCACAACATCTTGGACCACCACTGCCTATAAATCCCCTGGCTGCTACAGCATCCTTACCTCTATAGTCCCAAAGCCACAACAAACCCCAGTATCCCAATCCGTGCAACCTTCCTCACCAATGCACCATCATCACTCTCACCACTACCATCATCATATCCAACATTCCTTCCACAGTTCCACCACCACCAACATTGCCCTCAACACCACCTTCCTAACCCCTTAGGGCCGTGAACAATCCAAAAATAAGGAAGCTCAATGTAGATAGGTTCGGCTTGAAAAATTTTTTGGCCAGCTCAAGCTCAAGTTTAACTACCAAAAATCAGCTCAAGGTCGACTTGTTATTTATTGAGCTAGCTCAAGCTCAACTCGCTTTAGCTCCAAATTTGTATATGTTAGAAGATCCTGTAAGCTTTCTCCCAGCCATGGCTCCACCTCTGGAACTTCTAGCTCTTCTTTTCAAACTTGCAATAGATTCTGAACTCTACCCTTCTAAGTGGAGGACTACTTGAGTCCAAAATCAAAGTGATTGGGGGGTACATTGCCAATATAGAGGTGAAAAGATTTAATAACCACCAGAATGGGTGGTTAGGAGGAGAAGTGACACCATCAAATCAAACCTCATAAGGGAACACTACCCTCAGCACTGGGACCACAGAGAGCTCACTTGCAGAAAAAGAAGGGAACAGAGAGGGATGTAGAAAGAGATGGAGAAGGATTTTGGAACTATGGAAAAGAAAATGGATTACAATGTGCCTTAAGTGCTTGAGAAAGGAGAAAACAGGAGGATTTAGGGTTTTTAAGGTTTTCCCATATTGATCTCAACCATAAGATTGTAACAATAACAGTTGCAATGTCTACTAGCAAGTAAACATTGCAGCCCTTCAATCAAGAACCAAAAGAGGAGATAAATCATTTTTAAAAAATACATATTACTGAGTATAATACAAAAATATATAAAAAGCTGGAAAGCATTAAAATTACAATCTATTTATTTATATTTCAAGCTATATTGAACCAAAAATGAGCAAGCTACGCCTTGCTTGTGTCAGAGTTTAAAATCCAGGCTCATGTTCGATCATTTACTAGTCAAGCAAGCCAAACACAAGCTGTTTGCAAGCAGCTCATTTGTTTGACAGCTCTACCCACGATGGGCCCAACATATCTCCCATCTCTTTTATGCATCTTGTTTGGATGATGACATGACCAAGGCCAAAAATTGTTTTTACGGGTTGAACAACCCCACATTGACTAGATCAAAGCTAGCACTTTTGGATTTAAGACTGAATTACCACTTTAGACTCAAGCTACAAAACCTAGCTCAAGGCCTCATCGAGACAAAATGTTGGCAGTTGATGTTAAGCTATGACCCAACTAGGCCACTTAATACCTATGTCCACTGGTTCATGTTATGTTAGGTTAGCCCCTTCTTACCAATTCATGCAAACTCATGAACCATTGCACCTCTCCTAACTAGAATTTTTCTTAAGGTATTATTGTATATGTCCATACCATATCAAACAATTCTCCTAACTAGAATTTACAACACTACAAAGGCATTCGATCCTCAATTTATCTTTCATTGTATCACTGTGCATTCATCTCAACATTCTAAATCATGAAACGCTATTTATCTTATTAACATCTTACAAAGGCATGTGTCCATCATGTAGTGCTCTATAAGCACCTATTCACTTCATCCACCAGATTTAATCCATACAAGGGTACCATATCCATAATCCACATAAAACAAGGATACCAAATACATAATCATCAATCCTTGTACCAAATATATAGGGCTGGCTTCATGAATCCTCGTTCACCAACCACATGTTTCATAAAGTACGTGCGTCCAAGTAAATAACATCAAAAAGCTGACACAAAGCAATAACCTCAATAGCCAACAAATTATAAACAAACAGAGTCACTGTCAATCTCAAACACAATGCTATCTACCCCAAACAATATGAAGAAACAAATACATTTACATTAACATTTGAGTGTTCTGCTCTATAATGTTAGTGTTGGGTATAAAACCCCCTTCAGCCGAAGTTCGTGTCAGGAGTGACCCCTCAGGGATTCTACCAACGTCTGACCTTCGGCGGCATCTCTCCGGCGGCCGAGCCCCCGCGACATTCCCAAGTTCTGCCGACGAATAGACCCCCACAGGCGTCGACCAAATTCTTCACGACGGACGGACTCCACCCAAGTTCCTATCCGCTAGACTTAGTCCGGGCTCCTACGGGAGCCGGACTGCGTCCCCGACTTCAGCGGCAGGAAGACTTCGTCCGGACTCCTACGGGAGCCGGACTGCGTCCCCGACTTCAGCGGCAGGAAGACTTCGTCCGGACTCCTACGGGAGCCGGACTGCGTCCCCGACTTCAGCGGCAGGAAGACTCCATCCGGACTCCTACGGGAGCCGGAATCCGTCCCCAGCTCCGACTGCAGGTAAACTTCGTCCGGACTCCTACGGGAGCCGGACTTCGTCTCCGACTCCAACTGCAGGAAGACTTCGTCCGGACTCCTACGGGAGCCGGACTTCGTCCCCGACTTCGGCGGCAGGAAGACTTAGTCCGGGCTCCTACGGGAGCCGGACTTCGTCCCCGACTTCAGCGATAGGAAGACTTCGTCCGGACTCCTACGGGAGCCGGACTGCGTCCCCGACTTCGGCGGCAGGAAGACTTAGTCCGGGCTCCTACGGGAGCCGGACTTCGTCCCCGACTTCAGCGGCAGGAAGACTTCGTCCGGACTCCTACGGGAACCGGACTGCGTCCCCGACTTCAGTGGCAGGAAGACTTCGTCCGGACTCCTACGGGAGCTGGACTTCGTCCCCGACTTCAGCGGCAAGAAGACTCCATCCGGACTCCTACGGGAGCCGGACTCCGTCCCCAGTTCCGGCTGCAGGAAGACTTCGTCCGGGCTCCCACGGGAGCCGGACTTCGTCTCCGACTCCAACTGCAGGAAGACTTCGTCCGGACTCCTACGGGAGCCGGACTTTGTCCCCGACTCCGATTGCAGGTAAACTTCATCCGGACTCCTACGGAAGCCGGACTTCGTCTCCGACTCCGATTGCAGGTAAACTTCGTCCGGACTCCTACGGGAGCCGGACTTCGTCCCCCACTTCAACTGTAGGAAGACTTCGTCCGGACTCCCACGGGAGCCGGACTTCCGCCCTGAACTCCTGTTGCAGGTCTCGGCCGAGATTCCTCGACAAATGATCCCCATTTGGGCTTCTGCGGAGATCGGACTCCAACCGAACTTCGGCCGACAGGTCTGGACCCTCTGGCAGGCCCCAGTAACGGCCACGACTCTGCTCCACCTTCTGCAACAGATTCCACGCGGCTCCATCACTCCCTGGCTGGCCGCAGTAACGGCCACGACTCTGCTCCACTTCCTGTGACGGATTCCGTGCGGCTCCATCACTCCCTGGCTGGCCGCATTAATGGCCACGATTCTGCTCCACTTCCTGCGACGGATACCGCGCGGTTCCTCCACCCTCTGGCAAGTCACGACAACGGACGCCGCTCCACTCCCCACAACAGACTCCACGTGGCATGTCTTGGTGATGGCCACGATTCCACTCCACTACTCTTCGCAACAAACTCCTCCTGACCCTGGGCAGCCCACTGCCATATGGTTACAAACATCGCTATCACTCTGTTGCCCCCTCCGCCTATAAAAGAGGGACCCCAGATACGTTATTCTCTAAGCTCTAATTTCTATCCCAAAACTCTGCTAAAATTTTCGTTCGAGCACTCCATTCTTGTTGAGGCAGAGAACTGACTTGAGCGTCGGAGGGTCTTGCCGGAGCAACCCCAACTCCGGTTTAAACTTCTTTTGCAGGTCCCGGCGGCGACCGCGACTCCCTCGACTCCAGCTTCTCCGACACAGGCTGATTTTTGCACCAACAGGATTGGCGCTAGAAGAAGGGCGCTGTGTCTTCGCAGTACCCTTGTTTTTAAAGGAGCGCTCAACGGGACCGCCTCCGGCCATCTTTTCCGACGTCCTCTCCTCCTTCCCCCGCTAGATCTTCGCCCGATGCCTCTCCGCAAAGCATCCGCACGGCGACCCACAGCCTCTGCGGCCAGATCTCAGGCTCCGGCCTCGCCTCCAGTTTCCCAGGCTCCTCCTCCGGCAACGGCCGCCAGCATGGAGCGGTCAGACAATCGACCTCCGACGGATTTCGCCAACACCATCTCGGAAGAATCCCGGCGGGGAGCGGCCAGCGTATTGGCCGGACCTCCCAAGCGGCAAAAGATCGAGGAATCCATAACTTTCACTGAAGAAGATGCTCGGGGAGTTCAATTTCCTCATAACGACGCAGTTGTGGTTTCCTTGAATATAGCTAATTACGATGTCCGCCGCATTTTAGTCGACAATGGAAGTTCGGCCGACATTTTGTTCTACGACGCCTTCTCAAGAATGTCCATCCTTGACAGCCATTTGGGGCCGATTAGCTCCCCTCTGGTAGGGTTTACCGGCGATGCTGTCCCGGTGGAGGGAGTAATAACTTTGACTGTAGCTGCGGGTCGATATCCAAAACAATCCAGAGCTCTGGTGAATTTCCTGGTGGTGAAGGCGCCGTCAGCCTACAACGCAATCCTCGGCCGACCTAGCCTCAACGCTCTCCGAGCCATCGTGTCAACCTACCATTTGAAATTGAAATTCCCTACCAACCAGGGGGTCGGAGAAGTCAGGGGAGACCAAGCCCTGGCCAGACACTGCTACAACATAGCCTTGCAAAGAAGTGACCAATCCGACCTCTGTCCAGTTGATGGGCTGGACGCCCGCGACGACCTCGCTGAGGAGAGGGGCGGTCCAATCGAAGATCTGATTTCGATCCCTTTGAACGACGGGAATGCGGAGCATGTGGTGAAGATCGGCTCCAACCTGGGAGAAGAGGTGCGGACGCATCTCGTCGATTTTCTACGAAAGAATGCGGATGTTTTCGCTTGGATTCCAACAGACATGTTAGGGATTGACACGGAAGTCATGGAACACCGTCTGGCCGTCGATCCAAAGCATCGACCGACGAAAGAAAAAATCCGGGGTCACGCACCGGAGAGGCAGAAAGCGATAGCTGAGGAAGTGGACAAACTCCTAAAAGCCGGATTCATTAGAGAAGTCAATTATCCTGACTGGATTTCCAACGTCGTCCTAGTCAAAAAGGCAAACGGCAAGTGGAGGATGTGTATAGACTTCAAAAAGCTGAATAAAGCCTGCCCAAAGGACAGCTACCCTCTGTCCAGAATTGATCAACTGGTGGATGCAACCTCGGGCCATGAGCTCCTCACCTTTATGGATGCATTCTCCGGCTATAACCAAATCAGGATGGCGCCGGAAGACGAAGAAAAGACTGCTTTCATTACTAACCGTGGCCTTTACTGTTACAAGGTCATGCCTTTCGACCTTAAAAATGCAGGCGCAACTTACCAACGGCTGATGAACAAAATCTTCAAGGAGCAGATCGGCCGCAATATGGAGGTCTACGTGGACGACATGCTCGTGAAAAGCAAATCTTCCATGAACCACGTCGCCGACCTCGAAGAGACCTTCGACGCCCTCCGAAAATATAAGATGAAGCTGAACCCGACTAAATGTGCTTTCGGAGTGACCTCGGGAAAGTTCCTGGGCTTCATGGTATCGGGACGCGGAATTGAAGCCAACCCAGAGAAAATTCGCGCCATCCAGGAGATGGCCGCCCCGAAGTCGATAAAAGAGGTTCAGCGCCTTACAGGGAGGGTGGCAGCCCTGAATCGCTTCGTTGCGAGATCGGCCGAACGGTGCTTGCCCTTCTTCCAAATCCTCAAGCGGCAGAAGAACTTCTGTTGGACTACTGAGTGCCAACAGGCGTTCGAAGGGCTAA
The DNA here is from genome assembly GCF_000442705.2 of Elaeis guineensis. Lineage (NCBI taxonomy): Eukaryota > Viridiplantae > Streptophyta > Magnoliopsida > Arecales > Arecaceae > Elaeis > Elaeis guineensis. The sequence goes on from NC_025994.2 coordinate 14,525,233, forward strand.
GGAGCTACCTCGGCTCGCCTCCGTTGTTGGCGAAGCCAGAGCCTGGAGAGGAACTGTTTTTGTACCTGACGGTCTCCCCCATGGCTCTCGCAGCAGTCCTTGTCAAGGAAGAAGAAAAAGTCCAGCGGCCGATCTACTACGTCAGTCGCGCGTTGAGAGACGCCGAAACCAGATATACTAAATTAGAGAAACTAACTTACGCCCTGTTGATTGCAGCCCGGAAGCTCCGACCCTACTTTCAAGGGCACACCGTAACGCTGCTCACCGACCAACCGATCAAGGCGATTCTACACCGGACGGATGCCTCCGGGAGGATGGTGAAATAGGCGATCGAGCTCACAGAATTCGACATCAACTATCGACCTAGACCAGCAGTGAAAGCCCAGATATTGGCAGATTTTATAGCGGAGTGCACTATCCCGGAGGAGGCCGAATCTGAACAGGGCGAAATTGACGGCCTGGAGCCCCGACCGAACTCCCCCAAAGAAGAAGCAGACCCCTCTGGTTGCTTTTGGGCCCTCTACGTGGACGGGTCTTCCAACATGTCGGGAGCAGACGCGGGCCTGATCTTGATCAGTCCAGAGGGAATCGTCGCGGAGTACGCTCTGCACTTCGAGTTCCCCGCAACAAATAATGAAGCAGAATATGAAGCTCTGATCGCAGGATTGAAGATCGCCAAAGAGTTGGGAGTAGATCGGCTCCAAATTCACAGCGACTCCCAACTGGTAGTGGGACAAGTCAGCGGAAACTACGAAGCACGGGAGAACAGCATGGCTAAGTATCTTGAAAAGGTAAAGGAGCTCGTCCCCGCCTTCAGTAGCTTCAACATCAGGCAGATTCCAAGGATGGAAAATACCAGGACCGATCTTCTCTCCAAACTGGCTACGCTGGCCCCGGCCGAATTGCCCAAGGGTGTTCTCTTTGAAGTTCTGAAGTGCCCGAGTACAGAAGAATCGCGGCCCGTGATGGAAATTGACCACGAGCCCAGTTGGATCGACCCACTGATAGCATACCTCAGAGACGGGGTTCTCCCTCATGATGCAAAAGAAGCTCGGAAGCTCAGAAATCAAGCCTCCCGATACATCCTTTATGAGGGCAAGTTGTACAAGAGATCATACTCTTTGCCCCTTTTAAAATGTCTCCAGCCTTCGGAAGCTGACTACGCCTTGTGGGAGGTGCATGAAGGAATCTGCGGAAGCCATCTGGAAACTAGATCCTTGTCCCACAAGTTGCTCCGCCAAGGATATTACTGGCCGACTATGCATCGTGACTCAATTGAATACGTCAGAAAGTGCGACCGATGTCAGAGATATGCCAACATCCAGAGACAGCCCGCTGCCGAGCTTACACCCTTGAGTGCCCCATGACTGTTTGCGCAATGGGGGATGGACATCCTTGGACCCTTTCCCGTGGCGTCGGGGCAGAGGAAGTTCCTCCTGGTAGCGATTGACTATTTCACCAAGTGGGTCGAGGCCGAACCGCTGGCGAAAATCACAGAAGCTAAAGTACAAGACTTCGTCTGGAAGTCAATCGTCTGCAGGTTCGGCCTGTCGAGAATCCTAATTACTGATAATGGGCGGCAATTCACGGGAGCGAGATTCGCCGAATTTTGTGAGGACCTAAACATCTCCCACAACTTCACGTCCGTAGCCTATCCTCAGGCGAACGGCGAAGCTGAAGTGACCAACAGAACTCTGCTGCAAGGGATCAAGACAAGGCTCGAAAAAGCGAAGGAAACTTGGATAGACGAACTTTATCATATGTTGTGGGCGTACCGAACTACTCAGAGACTGCCCACGGGGGAAACCCCCTTCGCTCTAGCCTTCGGAATGGAGGCCGTTATCCCGATTGAGCTTAAGCTCCCATCGGCACGAGTCGTGGCATTCAACGTGCATCACAATTCGCAAGGTCTTAAAGCCAACCTCGACTTGCTGGAAGAGAAGCGGGAGGTAGCTCAAGTTCGGATGGCAGCCTACAGGCAGAAAGTCGCCCGCTATTACAACTTCTGGGTCAAGAATAAAGTCTTTAGAGCAGGAGATTTAGTGCTTCGACGAGCCGCCGTCTCGCAACCTCAGGATCGAGGGAAGCTCGCCCCAAATTGGGAAGGCCCATACGAAGTCAAAGAAGTAATCCGGCCCGGAACTTATTACCTCAAGGAGCTCGGAGGAGCAGACCTCCCGCGACCATGGAGCTCTGAAAATTTACGAATGTATTACCGGTAACTTCATTTTTAATAAAAGTCTTATATCCACATGTCTTCTCTTTTGGCACGAGCCTATATCGACAGGACGATCGAAACAAACCGTGTTAGGAACATGAGGAGAACCTCATCCTAACATGGACAAAGTCGAAGGCTCGGTTACATTTAGACCGGATGGGGGGAGAGGCCCTGCAACGTCCATATGTGCCCCCACAGCCATGTTAGAAACAGGAGGAGAACCTCGTCCTAACATGGGCAAAGTCGAAGGTCCGGTTACATTTAGACCGGATGAGGGGAGAGGCCCTACAACGCCCATATGTGCCCCCACAGCCATGTTAGGAACAGGAGGAGAACCTCGTCCTAACATGAGCAAAGTCGAAGGCCCGATTACATTTAGACCGGATGGGGGGAGAGGCCCTGCAACGCCCATATGTGCCCCCACAGCCATGTTAGGAACAGGAGGAGAAACTCGTCCTAACAAGAGTAAAGTCGAAGGCCCGGTTACATTTAGACCGGATGGGGGGAGAGGCCCTGCAATGCCCATATGTGCCCCCACAGCCATGTTAGGAACAGGAGGAGAACCTCGTCCTAACATGAGCAAAATCGAAGGCCCGGTTACATCCAGACCGGATGGGGAGAGAGGTCCTGCAACGCCCATATGTGCCCCCACAGCCACGTTAGGAACAGGAGGAGAACCTCGTCCTAACATGGGCAAAGTCGAAGGCCCGGTTACACTTAGACCGGATGGGGAGAAAGGCCCTACAACGCCCATATGTGCCCCCACAGCCGCGTTAGGGACAGGAGGAGAACCTCGTCCTAACCAAAGCTGAAACTTATTACGATAGAAATAGGGGAAGAACCTCGCCCCGACACCAATTAAGGTCTGGTCATTCAAGATCGGATGGGAAAAAGGAGACCTTCCCAGCGGCCCCTTCGCGCTCCCGCGACCCCACCAAGAGTAGAGGGAAAACCCTCACCCGAAAAAGAAAAAGGAGAAAAGAGAGGGGAGTTAAAAAGGAAAGCGATGAACTACATCAACGATAAATGAAAAACAAATTATATCAAAAATATAGGGAACCTCGTCTCAGCGAGGATGGGGGCTCTCATCAAAATCTCCGGTCTCCAAAAGAGCTCTCAACACAGGCCAGGGATAAGACGGCTTCCTCGGGGCAACGAGAAGCTCAGACCTCCGAGCTCGAACCCTGAAAGGGGACGTCAAACCCGAGTGGTCCCGGGCAAACCTGCGGCCATAAGCAAAAGGACGGGTCGATGCGATGGCAATCGGGTACCTCCGAACAGCATCGATTTCGAGCAAGGCAAAGGCCGAAAGAAGCTCGGCAAGCGACAATTCAACACATGAGTAAAAGAGGTAGCGGAAAATTCTCTTCTCATATTATTTATTAAATATGCATTACAAAGCCATTAAGACTGAAGAAGAAGGATGATTGGAAGAGCGAGCCGATGCGGCAACGACCAGTAACCTCCGGACGACGTCAAAAAAAAAAAAAAAAGAAAAAAAGAAAAAGAAGGAATACAACAATAACAATGGTAAATGAAAGAAGTTCGGCAGACGACAATTTGACGCAAAATGCGGACAAGGTAACGAAAATCTCCTTTTCATTCTTGATTAACAAGGTGTACGTTACAAGGCCCTGAGGACCGAGGAAAAAGAACATTACTACAAGACTCGAAAAGAATACATTGGAGACCACTTCAAGCTTTCGACTTCTCTTTCCGGTTCCATCCTTCTCAGCAGTATTTTTCAGTGCGTGTGATGAACCTCTCGGCTCTCGCCCCTCGCCTCGTTCCGCTCCATCGCCAAAACCCCAACCCTAGGGGGAAAGGGGGGATAGAATTCAAGGGGCAACGACGACGACGACGGCAGCAACGACGACCTGCATCGAGAAGGACCGAAAGTACCCCGGAGGCCGCGATGATGCCGGAGGCATGCACCACCACCACGTGCTCCACGACGACCACCGCCCTGGGTACTTCGGCAAGGTCGGCATGCGCTACTTCCACCGGCAAGGTCGGCATGCGCTACTTCCACTGGCAAGGTCGGCATGCACTACTTCCACCAGCAAGGTCGGTATACGCTACTTCCACCGACCCCGCAACAAGTTCTACTGCCCCACCGACAGTACCGACCGCTTCTGATCCCTCGGCCCCGACGACGTCAGGAAACCCGCCACAGCTGGTGACGACAACTCTGCCCCCTTGACCGGTGTCACCCCGTTCAACTACTCCGAAATTCTCGGGCGGAACGCGCTCACCGATTGTTTCCGTTATTAAATCCCTGCTGTTGAAGGAACTCTCCCTCGAGCCCCCTTTGAGGCGGTGGCAACCCTCGGTGACAGTTCGACAGCCAGAGAATTCGCAGGCCGCTGTTTTCCCCCTTCTACTCCTCTCGAGGTTGGCCTCCGGGGCAGAAGCCCCGATGGGAGAACCCCTCGGAGAGGCTCGGAGGACTGAAGGCGGCGGGGAGCCGGCGGAAATGGCGAAGACTGGTGCGAAGAGCGCTCAGAGTCGAAAAGGGCACCGATGGAGTGGCTGAGTGGCTAAACTCTCAGGCAGAAGAAAGGTGTCGACTCTCAGGCGAAGTGAAGCCCATGGAGGAAAGGCGGAGGCTTAAATAAGCGACGGGACCTGGCGCAGTTATGGTGGCGGATATCCCTAAGCCCACCAGCACCCGCCACGTGTCCCACTCACCGTGACGTAGGGCTAGCTGCTGGCGGGATCATTATGGCGTGGCGCTTAGGATTACACCCTGGCGGGAATTCCGAAAGGTCCCTTCAGATCGCCCCGATTCGAAAAGACTCCAGCACGCGCGCATTAAATGCCAAGATTTCCGAGGGCGGTCGTGTGCAGAATTCAAGGAAACGACTTCGGCTGTGAAAATTTTCTGTACTTCCTTCGATCGAAACTCGAACTCGAAAGTAGGGGGATTGGTGTTGGGTATAAAACCCCCCAGCCGAAGTTCGTGTCAGGAGTGACCCCTCAGGGATTCTACCGGTGTCCGACCTTCGGCGGTATCTCTCCGGCGGCCGAGCCCCCGCGACATTCCCAAGTTCTGCCGACGAATAGACCCCCACCGGCGTCGACCAAATTCTTCACGACGGACGGACTCCACCCAAGTTCCTACCCGCTAGACTTAGTCCGGGCTCCTACGAGAGCCGGACTGCGTCCCCGACTTCAGCGGCAGGAAGACTTCGTTCGGACTCCTACGAGAGCCGGACTGCATCCCCGACTTCAGCGGCAGGAAGACTTCATCCGGACTCCTACGGGAGCCGGACTGCGTCCCTAACTTCAGCGACAGGAAGACTTCGTCTGGACTCCTACGGGAGCTGGACTTCGTCTCCGACTTCAGCGGCAAGAAGACTCCATCCGGACTCCTACGGGAGCCAGACTCCGTCCCCAGCTCCGACTGCAGGTAAACTTCGTCCGGACTCCTACGGGAGCCGGACTTCGTCTCCGACTCCAACTGCAGGAAGACTTCGTCCGGACTCCTACGGGAGCCGGACTTCGTCCCCGACTTCGACGGTAGGAAGACTTAGTCCGGGCTCCTACGGGAGCCGGACTTTGTCCCCGACTTCAGCGGCAGGAAGACTTCGTCCGGACTCCTACGGGAGCCGGACTGCGTCCCCGACTTCGGCGGCAGGAAGACTTAGTCCGGGCTCCTACGGGAGCCGGACTGCGTCCCCGACTTCAGCGGCAGGAAGACTTCGTCCGGACTCCTACGGGAGCCGGACTGCGTCCCCGATTTCAGCGGCAGGAAGACTTCGTCCGGACTCCTACGGGAGCTGGACTTCGTCCCCGACTTCAGCAGCAAGAAGACTCCATCCGGACTCCTACGGGAGCCGGACTCCGTCTCCAGTTCCGGCTGCAGGAAGACTTCGTCCGGGCTCCCACGGGAGTCGGACTTCGTCTCCGACTCCAACTGCAGGAAGACTTCGTCCGGACTCCTACGAGAGCCGGACTTCGTCCCCGACTCCGATTGCAGGTAAACTTCGTCCGGACTCCTACGGGAGCCGGACTTCGTCCCCGACTCCGATTGCAGGTAAACTTCGTCCGGACTCCTACGGGAGCCGGACTTCGTCCCCCACTTCAACTGTAGGAAGACTTCGTCTGGACTCCCACGGGAGCCGAACTTCCGTCCTGAACACCTGTTGCAGGTCTCGGTCGAGATTCCTTGACAAATGATCCCCATCCGGACTTTTGCGGAGATTAGACTCCAACCGAACTTCGGCCGACAGGTCTGGACCCTCTGGCAGGCCCCAGTAACGACCACGACTCTGCTCCACCTTCTGCAACAGATTCCGCGTGGCTCCATCACTCCCTGGCTGGCCGCAGTAACGGCCACGACTCTGCTCCACTTCCTGCGACGGATTCCGCACGGCTCCATTACTCCTTGGCTGGCCGCAATAATGGCCACGATTCTGCTTCACTTCCTGCGACGGATACCGCGCGGTTCCTCCACCCTCTGGCAAGTCGCGACAACGGATGCCGCTCCACTCTCCGCAACAGACTCCACGTGGCATGTCCCGATGATGGCCACGATTCCACTCCACTACTCTTTGCAACAAACTCCTCCTGACCCTGGGCAGCCCATTGCCAGACGGTTACAAACATCGCTATCAGTCTGTTGCCTCTCCGCCTATAAAAGAGGGACCCCAGATACGTTATTCTCTAAGCTCTAATTTCTATCCCAAAACTCTGCTAAAATTTTCGTTCGAGCACTCCATTCTTGTTGAGGCAGAGAACTGACTTGAGCGTCGGAGGATCTTGTCGGAGCAACCCCAACTCCGGTTTAGACTTCTTTTGCAGGTCCCGGCGGCGACCGCGACTCCCTCGACTCCAGCTTCTCCGACGCAGGCGGATTTTTGCACCAACAGTTAGATTTGATCTTATTCAATATTTTTCCACTTCATGTATCTAACTTATGCTTCCACGTAAACCTCTGATTAAATAAGTACTGCAAATTTGTCACATGCACATATAAGAACAATGAGGAACCTTAAATCATGTCACTAAAAAATGCAAGCATAAGGCATTAAGAAGTATTGGACTCGAGAAACATGAAAATTAAGATTTCCATGTAGTAGTGGGATCACATCATATACATATGTCACTGCAAGCATTATATACAAAAAGCACCAGCAGGTCATTATATTTCCAGCATTTTCTTGGGAATGCTTTCAGCAACACAGTCTCCTAGACAAGGTCTGTAGTACAGGCCGGATCAGATTGTACCAAACCAGACCAATCAGAATCAGCATGGTTCCAGCTATTCAAGCAATTCAGCTATCGAACCAACTATTCAAACGGTTTGGCTACCAAACCAATTATCAAACCTCCCCCGCCCCCTACTCAACTACTCAAATGGTTTAGAACTCACTCGCAACTCGCCCCCTCCCCCCTTGCAACTAATCCCATGTGTCCCCTTCCTTCTCAACCCCCCCCTCCACCAAAAGGGCTCACGAACACCACCCCGCCTCCCTAACCATGGTTCGGTTCCAATAAGCTCATTCCTCCCACCCTCTCCCTCCCCCTTCCTCCCTCCCTCTCTCTCTCTTCCTTCTCCTTTTCCCTCTTCACCATGTGGACTTGGGGTACCAACAAGTCAAGCTGCGTGCAAGTTACACGAGCTCAACTCGAGTCCAAACTTGACTTGACTTGGTTATTATCGAGTTCAAGTTAAGCTTGAGTAGTAAGATACTCAGCTCAAAAGCTTACGAGCCTATTCGAGTTTATACATATTTTTAATAATATTATTTTTATTTATAATATATATTAACATATATATTATTAGTAGGCTAAAGCTCAATTTTGAGCTCGAGTATGGCTCGGTTGATATTCCAGTCGAATTAAGTCGATCTCAAATTTTATTTATTTTTCATCGAGCCAAGCTCAAGCTTGTGATATTAAGGCTCTATTAATCTCAGACCTAATTTCAAGTCCGAATATTTTAAGTCGAATCGAGCTCAAGCTTTTAGATACTCAACTCGGCTTGACTCGATTGCAACCCTAGTATGGATCCCATGACAATACCATCTTCATTCCTAACTAGTTCCATCTTTTTTTTTTTTTTTAATTTTGAATTATAGTTGGCAAACCATATGCCAACTTCAGTTCAAAATTTGAAAATAAAACAAAAAGACCGTAAATAGACTAGAATGGCACAGTACAGGTCTCAGTACCAGTATAACCACCCTTGCCCAAAACTATTTAATATCTCCGGCTTGATTTAAAAGAAATGAAAACAGATGCTAGAGCAACTTGGTCTTGGTGAAAGCTTCATAATATCAGTGAATAATCAGCATATTTCTTGAATAGGAGGGGGCAGAAGGTGCGAGGGGTGGGGTCAGATTGGATGATCCCATGAATTTACCAAAAAAATACAAAAAAAAAAAAAAAAAAGAAAAGTTATCATAAAATGGCACATTCATAAGACTTCAAGATTAAAAAATAGAGGCAATTCTTTAATGTGTGAACTGGATTATACACCCAGTGGTAGCATCCGTCCTTGGTTTGAAACTTGTGAGGAGCATGAAGTAACGGTCACAGATGATTCTAACTTGTCGATATTCCCTCCCTTTATTTAAGAACCAAAAAAACAAAAAAAAACAAAAAGGAAAGGAAAAAGAAAAAGAATTTCGCAATATCATAAATGTACGATTTTCTAGTTACAGCCGGTAATTTTGCGTTTATCCAAGCAACGTTTCAAACACTACCCGTTAACTCGACAATTAAGACCGATAAAAATAAGCAAAAAGAAAAGAAAGCTTAGAAGGCAATCCACTCAGGTACCGATGGCGAGAAGGGTGGGTTTCTTGACGGGCCGGTCCTCAGTGACGGGCTTCCTCCTCTGCTGGATGTGGAGGAAGACCGGATTCCCCGTCTTCTCGTAGTTCCAGCCCACGTACTCTTTCCCGAACGCAAGAAACGAGCTCAAATCCACGTACAAGCCCCCCTCCGACCTCTGAACCAGACCATAGCGCCATCAAACGACTCGAAATCAGAAAAGGAGAGCAAGAAGAGATAGGAGAAAACCCCCAGAATTCGAGAACGGGGAGGGATTACCGGGGTGTCAAAGGAGATGCAGCATTCCTGCTTGGAGATGCGGTTGGTGGGCTCGGGAATTCGGACCTTAGAGAGGTGGGAGCGAAGGAGCTCCATGGATGAAGGGATCATTCGTTTAGGGTTTGGCCGGCGGAGAGGAAGGGAAGAAACGAAATGGGAGCGGAGAGTGGTGGGGATCTAAGCAAGCCGAACACAAGCGAGCTGGGCTCTGCTCGAGGTCGGCTCCAAAGTATCGAGGGCCTGAGAAGCCTGGTCCAGCGCGGCTCTCCGGGCTTCATGATAGGAAGGGGAGAGGGAACGGGATGTAGGCAGCGGGGCGGCAGGCGAACCGGGTTATTATTTAAAAATATTAAATAATTTTATTAGTATAAAAAAATTACTAAAATATATAAAAAATAAAATATTAATAAATTGACTTTAATGACTCGCATCTATGTCCTAACCAAGCCTCTGATTGCAATATAAATAGAAAATATTTATGAATCACCTGTTTTTTAAAAAATACTTTGAAAATTACCATGTATAATATGCAAAAGTACCTAAAATTTATTGATATTTTTAATTATTCTAAATAATGAAGCTTTACAAATATTCAAAATATAGGATGGAAATTTTTTATTTTATTTGAATAGAAAATTTTTCACTTGCAGGAAGAATTGGTTTTCAAAATCTGAGAGCTCGAAGGAACACTATTGGATAAAATGAATCTATTTTACTAAAAATAATTTTATAATTAAATGAAACACAAATTATTTGTTTGAAATAGCTTTTACTTCTTATTTTCTATTTTAATAACAGAATTATAGAAATCAAGGCAAAAAAATATGTTTGATAGTTTGCTTTTTACCTTCTATTTTTTAGAAGCCAATTTCATTATTTTTAAAAAAAATAAAAAAAAAAATTATTTTTTATATTTTAATAAATTTATTTTTACCACCGGCACTAACACCTTCTCCTCCACCATCACTCCTTCGACACCCATCATTGACGCTACTACTATCATCCTTATTATTATTATAGGTATCATCACTATCTCCATCACATTACCAACATCTTAACCACCACCATCATTGTCATTATTTCATTATTGTCGCCACCTCCATCATACTATTGCCGCCTCTTTACATCATTGATGCCCTCGCTATTATTATTACTAATATCATCACCATCGCTTTTACCATACCATCGTTACTATCATTGTCACATCCACTATACCACCATTAAACCTACCACCAACATTACAACCACCTCCATTACCTCTGCTGCAACTATCACCATATCCACCACTATCATTATATTTTTTATAAAAATAATTGACTATTTAAATTTATTTATATTTTGAAAAAGAGAAATATAATTTTTTTTAAAAAAAATAAAAAAATTGAAAGTGATGTCAAATGACATCTCTATAATGTTTGAGGACCTAAATGAAAATACCAAAGTGATCTTAAATCACTAATGATCCTTATCTCAAGATAGTCTAATCCTTGATGATTTAAGATCACCATATTTAGCATGTTATATTTGTTGATTAAAGATTTTTAGGTAACTATAAGTAATCTATTTGATTTTTTATAAGAATCTAAGATTACTAATCATATAATACCAAAACTACTTCTGATATATTATAAAAATATATTTATTAATTATATAGAACTATATCATAATAAATTATTAATATATTATTATTATACTTTATAAAAATATTTATTAATTATACACAATGTTAAACTTATAAAATATATTAGTTATTATTGTCAAATTAATATTTCTATTTACAATTATAATATATTATTATTTTAACAGTAGTATTTATTTCAATTAAAAAATAGGATAAATATAAGTAACAAATTAAATAATTTAAAATATAAATATAAATTATAATTAATATATTTTTGCTATAATTTATAAATAAAATTGAATAATAATATGACAATAATCTGATTAATAAATATATTAAAATATAGTATATAATATATATATTATATCATTCATATCCCATCTCAACAACTTAGTTGGTAGGTATAAGCAAGTATCACGTAGATAAGATTAAAAGGAGTAACAAATAAAAGTTGCATGACCTTTGCTAGACTTATATAGATTTAACCGTGATAAATTATAAATCCTACTAAGTGTAAGGCATAGGCCAAAGAGGCAAAGCTTGGTTATGATATTAACAAGTAGGCTGACGGATTAGGATATGACCATGATCAATCGCAATACATGAGTATGAGTCATAGGCTGAAAGATATTAGATCGTGATATGATGTGCGATTCTACTACATATGGGATCGTGAAAGTGAACCTTAAGAATGTTGAGGATCATACGATGAGTACAATTATAAAGATGAGCGGTTGCTTTACTATTATCATATTGCATATAAAAAAATAAATTTATATTTTATAAGAGATCTTTCAATGTCCAACATATCAAAATTCTATTTTATCTTAGCTTTTCTTTATCCTATACTTTATTTACTAGTAGGACCCTATCTCTAGAAATAGTATTAACTCAGATATCTACTACTATAACCTAGGCTATACCTTATTCCTATCCAGATCCATCTTCTTCAGATGGTGATATGATGTTAGTGAAAGTCCTTAAAGGTTAAGACACTTGGACCAATACTACTCTTGTATCCTCTTATTGGTTATGTCTTTTGGTTGCTCTAACACTGGTGGTATACTCATGCAGCTTTCTATCTCTCATTATTAGACTTGTCATCATTTTCGTTGGCCAAAAAGTTTCATGGCATATCCATATAGGATAGGAAAGGTCAAACAATATGTAATATCAATATAATATAATATGATATGATATATTGATGCAATATGTTAAAGTATATTGATATATCAATTTTTTCTACTGAATTGAGAGATATTGTTGTCCCCAAAATACAACCTAAGATCAATACCCCGAGGCGATCTTAGATATCCATCCTTAAAGATGGGTTTCTCATCATCAGGTTAGTCGATGATTGGAGGAGTGAGAGTGATTTGGGATCACTAATACAAAAGATCACCATAATACAACTAAACATAGTGATCCAGTTATTTTTGCACTCATCACCCTTGACCCCTAGGGGCGTATGAAATTGCATAAGCATCTACAGTTTGAATCAAAAGTAAAGCATGTTTGGTTCTTATTTTCCAAAACCAATTCAATTACCAAGCCGACTATTCACCTAGATGGTCCAATTTGGTTCTTTTTTCAAAAACCAAAATTGGTCTATTCCGATTCTTATCAACCTAGCTAAATACATTTCTAGTCTCTTCTTTGATAGATTCATAAATCTAACCATTAGATTTTAATACAGCAATTGAGTTATCAAGATATCAAATTAAGATCTAACTATAAATTGTCAAATCAATAATATGCATTTTTTAAATATTAATTTAGTATGTATAGTACACATAATAATAAAAAATTACTTTCAATCTATTTCAGATTTTTCAATATATAAAATTACTAAACATCATATCAATGTTTGGATGTAAATCTATTCAATTAGAAATCTTATGCATTTAAGCAACTCGTACAAAATTTCTTTGATTTTGTTTTTGTAAGTGGAAGTCAAGCTGTCGGCATATGTACACATGGTGTATGCGTGTGTATATTCTATATATGTATATATTGTGGAGATTTTCATGAACATTATATAAGAGATTAGAACACAAAATTTATAAAAGAAATCAGAGATAAAATTGAAGTATTTCTTGAAAATATTGATCAACTATTGATGATCACTATAATAGCATTCCGCTGAAGAAGAACACACAACAACTAGATAGATCTTTCTCTCTATCTCCATCTTATACCTGTCTCCTTAATGGGATAAGTACCTCCTAGGAATGTAGAAATCATGATGGCTTAGATTTATGTAGAATATACATAAGAGTGGAGTAGGAACATAGCTCAGTTATTAATGCTAATACGTCCACTCAGTACAGAGCTCATTAATCAAAGTAGGCCTATACTAATATCCACTATATCACATGATTAAGACAACAGGACCTAAGATAATAATATGATCGTAGATAATCATGGGCTCCTTAACCATTCATTCAGATGATAACTTAGTCTGTATTTTATCATAAATCAAAGTAAAAAATCAGTCCATAATCAATGAAAGCCCATTTTATGAAAAAATCCAACATTCTTTCACTTAGATGATATTAATTAAGACTCTTTTTTTATTCTATATATATATATATATATATATATATATATATATATAGTTTAAAAATAACTTATAGGCTAAGTGTATCTTATGTAGCCACATGTACAAATGTCTTGAATAAATAATACCTTGAGTTAAAAAATTAGTCTACTAAAATTGCTATAATCGAATCATAGCAGTCTTCGTACCATTTATTGATACAAGACCCCTCTATGGTTATAAATATTAGTAAGCTCACCGACATGGATTCTAATGATGTAGTGCATGTAATGTGAACTCTGTATCCATTTGGTCAAAACATACAAAACTTATTATCGACCTACTTTATAGTCTCAAATGAGATCTTTTTATACTTTCTAATGAAACTGCAATAATTTTAAGCTTATGTCATAATTTCATCATGTCTCAAGACGAGTTTTGTATGTTTCTAAGACAAATTATGATCTCAATGATATCAATAACCATATAAGCCATACCTTTATGCTTAAGATTTTTATTTAAGCAGTATTTACAAACAACCATATATACATAAATGTAAATATAATATTTCTTCATAAAAATAGTAAAAAAGATGCTGTAAAATAATCCTCTCACTGACCAAGTACGTAAATGATTCCAATGAATCCTTATTTTCTACATGTTTAATAAATGCAGTGAATCTAAGTTCTTTAGTCAATGAATCTATCAGCATTGCATCAGTCTCTATGTGCTCAATTATTATATATTCTTTTTAACCAAATTTTTGATTGCCAAATATTTTATCTCTATATAGATAAAGGCATCAGAAACTTTTATTGTTATAAAAAGAACATATATAGCTACACTATTATCACAATAAATTTAAAATGATTTCAAAATAAAATCAATGATCATAAACTCTAGTTTAAGTCCCTTAATCAAACAACATGTTATAACTCCTAATATGCTACAAACTCTACCTACATAGTTGAAGATGTCACAAGAGTCTGTTTTGTATCATTTTAAGAAATAGCTTCTCTAGCCATCATAAAAATATAAAAAAATAAATTTGATATCATCCACGTAACCAATATAATTCAGAATCACCATATCCTGTTACCTCAAGAAGATCAAACTCTCAATAAATTAGCTTATATTTTATTTTGATTTTCTATAAATACCTCATAATCATTTAGCTATATTCTAAATACTCCATATTCAAATTGTCATATATCTATCAAGTATGCTTATAATATATATTATATTCAGTCTGGTGCAAATTTGTGTATACATTAAACTACACATAGTATTAGAATAAGGCACATTCTTCATGGATTTATTTTTACATCATTCTTAGGACACTGATTTCTATTAAATTTATATCTCTTGACCACATGAACATCTCCATGCATATCTAATCTATTTAGTATACCATCAATATGAGCTCTTTGAAGTATCTTTAATATATCATGAACTATTTCTGTGAATCTTAATACTAGATATAAATAAATCTTCTCTATGAACCTTCACATTAATAACCTTAGATAGCATAGTTTGGTCTCATATAACAATAGAGTCACTACCAGCAAATAAAATATCATCCATACAAAAAATAAAGAAGATAGATTTACTCTTACTAACCTTAAAGAGTGTGTGTGTGTGTATATATATAGAGAGAGAGAGAAAGATCCAATTTATTTTTTATAGATAAATAAAAAAACTCATAATGTCATCAAACTTAAGATACTATTGCCTCAATGACTATTGAAGACCATAGATGTATCTCTTAAGTTTGTATACCATATGTTCCTTTTCACTCTCAATACAATCTTATGGTTGATTAATGTGAAATTCTTCATGAAGGTCACCATTTAGAAAATCTATCTTAACATCCTTATGATAAAGCTCTGTATCGAAATGGGCTCGCAGTATCATAATTATTCTAAAAGAATCTTTACAAGAGATTGAAGAAAATTCTCATTCTAATCTATGCCCCTTTTATGCAAACTCTTACGCAACCAGTTTGGCGTTGAAATATTTAATATTACTATTAGAGTCTTTTTTTTATTTTAAATATTCATTTATACCTTATAGGCTTAGATCCTTTAGATAATTTTATCAGATCTCATACTTTATTTTTAACCATATATTGCATCACATCACACATAGCTTCAAGCTATTCAGCAGACTGAGAGTACATAATAGTTTGATCATATAGGATTGAATTAACCACATGGCCAATGTCATAATTATTCTCACCTAAATAAATGAAATAGTTATTAGAAATGACATATTTTCTTTTTCTTTTATATAATTTCTTTACTAATATTGCATTAACTGGCTATGAAGGTGCTATAATCAGATTATATATTTGATGTTGCTCTCTCACTATTCTTCTAACAAGATGAAATATAATATTTTCATAGATAATTGGACTAAGAACAATAACATGTCTTTCCTCTAATGGCATATCTCCAGCATGAGAGCATTTGCAATCATCCATATCAGACTTTAAGAATCTGGCATGGTTAGACTTAACAATCTTTGTGTCACACCCCGAACCCAACACCCAGGTCGGATACGTGATGGCCACATACTCCTTAGAGCAAGTCCTAAAGAATATGCAAGGCCAAAATAAATCATTACAATCTTAACATCCATAACAATTAATTTCAAATATAATTCATAAAATCTTGCATAATTACAATTTAAATTTCTTCAATTCTCTGATCAGACACTATGACACTCTATTTATCCTTCTGCAAACCCGTAAATCCAAGCCATAGCCAATCTAAGTCATCCTGTAACTCTGAGAAGAAAAAGAAAGATGAAGGGGTGTGAGCTTTACAGCCCAGTAAGAATTCTCATATCACACTGATATAGTAATATGTCTGAAAATAAGGATAAGCAGTAAGATATAAAATCTCATGTTTAATGTCCAGAATAATGCAAACATTCATAAATTTTTTGTCTTGTCAAAATAGATACATCATCATATATTAACAGGTGAAATACTTTTATTCAACAATTATTTCATGTCTTATCTTTCATTTCTCCTTTCATAATTACATGATTTTTAATATTTTCTTTCTGGCTCTGGACTATCAAATTCTATACCTCAGTCATCATCCGGATCGAATCCATTTAAAAAGTCTTTCAAGACTGTCCCAGGATGAGCTCTTGGCCGGTTATCCCACGTATGAAAGCCCGTGAGAGGCTGTCCCAGGCATAAGCTCCTGGCGGGCTGTCCCAGGCATGAGCTCCTGGCCGGCTGATCCACCTATAAGCCAGTGAGGGCTGTCCCAGGCATAAGCTCCTGGCAGACTGTTCCACATGACAAGACTAGTCCATACCATATATCTCTTTCTTTTCATTTAATCATTATGTGTTGATTTCATCAATCAATTCTGTCTTGCATTATGATCAATTCAGATATGTCATATCCATATAATCATACCATCAATCTCTGATACATATATATTGACATAACATACTCATGCTCAAAATTAAATAACAGTATCTCAGGTATAATAAATTCATCGATCTCAAATCTGACGATGCAAAACCAATGATGCAAGACCAACAGTAAAATAGCATATATATAATAGTGATCATGTACAGGGATTCTTACCTTTATCGGTGACTGATCCAAGCACAGAAATCAATGTTCTTCTTTGATTTATGAATTTCTTTAATAAAATATTTCACTCGATATCATATGCAGACAATCATCTCTTCATAACCCTGATCAATATAAAAATCACATATATGGAGAAAATTATCGATAATTGATCTTAATACACAAATCGAGGACCTCTCTTAGGATTAATCAAAATTAGGATTTATCTAAGTATCTGGATCCTCCACTGATCCAAAAGACTTCTAGAGAAAGAAAATCTATGAAGAGAGAGAAAATTTTAGAGAGAGAAAGTAGAGAGAGAAAGTGGAGAGAGAAATCTTCATATCCTTTAGATGAGGTAGTCATGGTCGAGATCATCAGAGGTCCTATCAGGGTGACTTAATATGAATCAGTATTATAAATTTTGAATAGGATCGAACTGGGATCAGATCTACCGCATGAATTTCGGAGCAATCTCAAATCATCATATTTTTATTTCAAATTTATCCTAGGGTCTGTGATGCAATCAGAGAGAGAGTAGAAAGATTCTAGAGAGATAAAATCCACAAAAAGAGAGAAAGATCTAGAGAGAGAAAATAGAGAGAGAAGCTAGAGAGAGAATTTAGAGAGAGAAACTGGAGAGAGAAGGTAGAAAGAGGAGAGAGAGAAAATTTTTCTCTCTTCTTCTTCTTATTTTATTTTATTTTTATTTTTCTCTTTCTCTTTCTCCTTTTCTTTTTCTTTTTTTTTTCTTTTTCTTTTTCCTTTTTCTTTTCTTTTCTTTTCTTCTTCTTTCTTCTTTTCTTTTCTTCCCGCGGCCTCCCTTGGCTGAAACAGGGGAAGACCGTGAGGTCCCCCCCTCGATGGCTCAAGCTCCGATGGGGTGGCGGCTTGACCGGAGATCCGACAACGACCGGTGATGGGGTTCGGCCGGCGGTGGCCAGCAGCGGACGGCCGGCAGCGAAGAGGAGAACGGCAGCAAAATCAAGAGAAAATTCAGAAAAATAGGAGATTTCTTTTGCGACTGATTTTCGACAAAGTCGGTGGCCGGCGGCGAGGCTTTGGGCCAGGGGAGAAAGGGAAGAGGGAGAGAAAAAAGGGGAGGGGCTTACCTCGAGCTCCGGCAGTGTCTCCGTTTCTAATTTTCGGTGAGCACAGGTCTAATAAAATCGGTAAAACGAGAAAGAAGAGGGAGGAAGAAGAGAGGAGGCCGGGCTCTGGGATCCTTTGGAGGGAGGGGAGAAGGGGATTTATAGATGGGATCTAGGGCTCCTAGAGTCCCAATCCCATTTTGATTCAAAGAGGGAAGACGGACTCTATCAGGAGTCCTCTTCCGTTCTCTTCTTTTTTATTATTATTATTATTTTTTTAATCTGGGTTATTACACTTTGTATCTCTGTGAGGAGAGTAGAATCTACATCCTTTAGAATTATTTGGATAGTCAATTAAATAACAAGTAGTTCTAATTCAAACTTTTACTAATGGATTATACGTAGCCCAAAACACGAAAATGAATAGTATTGGGCTTTCTGCCAACCCACAACTATTCATATTTATATATGTATGTATATTAGCTAGGATGCTTCGAACAAAGTTTTATCATAATGTTTCTCTAATTTTATTTAAAGCATGTATGGAATTGATTCAACATGGAATCACGAATAGGAATTAGCTCAACCGATGTGTGTATAATGATATATAATAGTGTAGGAGATCTGGTACTACTTGTTGCATGCAACAGAAAAAAAGAAGAAATAAAAGTAGAACATAATCAAATACGTAGATTAAATCAAGATCTATCTCCACGGAGCATGCAAAGGCTTCACTATAAAAAAAATAATTACAAGAGAAGAACACACATTCAACTCTCATAAACCTCTCTCTTTTAACAAGAAGCTCTCACCTTTCATCCCCTACAAAAGCTCTCACAAAATCCTAAAGGAGACTTTTGCAAATTTCTTCTGAGGCTCTAGATACTGCTCCGACTCTCTCTACAGCTCCTCTGTCTCTCAAATGCTCACTACCGACTTTCTCTGTTCCACAGGACATTCACTCTACCTCTCAGCCCATCTACCCCTGATAAAGAGTCCAAAACCCTCAGCAGATCGAAATACAACTTCTATTAGGACTTAAAAATGTTTCTAATCATTTGATCATAACCGCAAGCCACATGAATTCTTTGATCACGCAAAACACCGCCCGGATCACTCTTCAGCTGTCCGATCGTGTAAAGAATATCCGTGAGCTATGATTTTTTCTTCCTGCACCACAGTGGTCCATGACGGTTGCGTGGACTGCAAATTCCTCCTCCGATCCATCGTGAGCCATGCATCCCACATGCGCCTGGGCCGCACGCTGCAGGTCTGGGCCACCTGCATGTGCCTGCAGGCTATGCCCTGCTATGGGCCTACACGCGCTGCATCTCTAGACCTCCACATCATTGTGCGTTGCATTTTGGACTCCTTCATTTTGGATTTTTCTCTGTGGATCGAATTCGATGTGCTAAATCCCAACAAATAGTATATAGTTTCTATCTACCTATCTATATATGGATAGATAAGTATTTATCCATGGAAGGCTTAGCATGGTTCCAATTTATTTAACTCTATGATCTGTTATATGAACAAACATATTTCTAAAAATAATGGATAGATAAGTTTGCTTAAGATTTGTTAACATTTTTAGAAAATTGTTCAGGACAATCAATCATGAAGAATCCAATTTTTCTCAAACAAAAAATCTATAAACCTCAAAAGAACCATTAATAAATTTTCAGTCCTACAATAAAATCAATTAATACAAGAATAAGAAATTATCTAATTAACAAAAGAAATTTATTCATGAAATAGCATCATCTTTAAAGTCATACTTAGCAACTCATGATCCAACAACGTGCTGACTCTTGTACTCTTGTTACTTGGTAAGACCTGTAAAGGAAATAAAGCCTTAGAGGCTTCCTCCACTCCATACAAGGTTTGGTTCCATTAATTATTACATTATTTTACTAAATCTAGATTCATTCTATTGCTTAAGTTAATCTCACTATATACCATAAATCTCATTGCCCCTGAACCTGGGTAAATGTGTATGTTTTTAAATCATAGACTATCAATTACCAATTGTTAATTAATTTCCTAGATTTTGGTGGATATATATCAGCAGTTGAAGTCTATTGACGTCCAATTGACAATGTTTTCAAGGGATTAGTGACATCGAGTCATGACAAGAGCAAAGGGCTCAAAAAGAGGCATCGGTAGGAGCAATAATTTTGCCAAGTTATTAAATTTAGCAAATCAAATTTTATGACATATTAAGCAATTCATAATAATGCTATGGGTATAGATGAAAGGTGATGATCAGTCTTGGAGTGGTAGGTATTACATGAAGAGCTTTCAATATAAATCATTCTTTTGTTATGACACTTTTTATATTTATCTAGTTGTGTTTTGTCTTCTTCATATCTTGATTTATCCAAGTCTCTCTTATATCTTAATTAATCTATCAAATTACAATGGTTACATTGAAGTGGAACATGTTTGAGTTTTCAAAAATTTAAAGTTAGGTAATAGGTTGGGATATTGGAGGATACTAACTAAAAACAAATATTGCACATAGGGCCTGTAAATTGTTGCAAGATTGAAAAGGATGCCATGTAGTGCTAAGAAGAACAATTTGGTTCAAACATAACATTGCATATAGGTGATTTCACCTTACACTTGTACATCCAATACATTCCTCTAATAAGATAAGAAGTAGTTACAAAAAGTTATATACTTTTCCTACTTTCTACATGATATCATACATAACCGAGACCTTCTACTTAGAAATAACTATTCTTTAATATTTACATTTTGATCAAATTGGAACCTTTGAACAAATCTTCTACCCACCTGAGCTTAATTAATTTTGGTAGCTCTTTAATTGGAGTGGTGAAGATAAATGTAGTTTGTTGTTATTTTTTCAAAAGAAAAAGAAGAAAAGGGCAAGTACAGTTACTTGGAAGATTTGGTTGAAGAGGAACATAAGTATTTAATGCAATATGTTTGTATTGTTGGTTGTTCTATTGGGATCTGGTATAGCTTCTTCTATTCAGTAATGCTGAAACCCTAACTAAAATGGAGAACTGACAATCAAATTATCTATGTTGTAAGTAATATGGATTCATAAAGTTGCCTTAGTTAATGTTACTTGTAACAATAGTCGGGTCATAGATGATGGTATTTTTAAATCTTTGAATTATTATTGAGAGAGTGCAACTTATTTTGAATGTATATAACCAGATAGGTGATATAAAAGATCAACAAGAAACTCGTTTGTAATGAAATAATATGATAATTGGTCTACAAAGATATCAAAAAACAATATAGAATACTCAATTCTATATAAATAAGAAAATAATTTTAACCATGATACCATAGAGTTTTAAGAAGAAAACCTAGAATTTGAGCAATTACAAATAACATAGCATTCTAGAGAGAATATTTTATGCCAACCAACCTTTTTTTATGATTGCATATGAAGGTATTGAGTGGATCCTATTTGTTGGGTGGATGTCTGGCCAGGACACCACTTCTCAAGATCTTTTTAATACCGTATGATACAGCAGGAAGAAAGAAAAAATAAAACAGAAAACAATCAAATACGTGGATCAGCCAAAAAAAGACTCGCCTCCACGAGGTTTGTAAACTTCACTATAAGAAAAAAATTTTTATAAGAGGAGATCTCACCCTCAACTCTCATATACCCAATTTTTTCCTCACAAGAAGTTCTTCACAAAAGTTCTCTCTCTAAAAAGACCCCCTTGAACCCCTGAAATGATCGCTGATCGTTGTCCAGGAGTCTTGCTCCTTCTCTCAACATCTCAGCCTTCCTCTCTCTTCACGGCTTCTTTGATTTCCGTGTGAAGCAGTCCGCGTATTCACGAAAAAAATCGAGCCACCCCACAAGACCACAAGCCACCATGTGAACCACACAGTCTTCTGTTCCCTAAATAGGCCCTTTTAAAGGCTAAAAAACCCTATTAGATGGTGATTAGGACTCCTAATAACCCTCAGATTAAGCTCCAAGCCATTGGATCAAGATCACAAGTCACCCCGACCATCCTATCATGCGTCGGTCCATGAAATAGTACCGTGGACCGTATGAAATGAGTGAAAAATGTCCACACGGTCCACGCACCCAGCTGTGGACCATTCGATCTATAGTGGATTGGAAAAACAGGCCCCAGCGGTGCGCTGGGCCTGGGCTGGCCCGCGCGCCCCGTGCACCTGGGCCTGGGCCGTGCCCCGTGCGCCCGGGCCTGGGCCGGCCAGTAAGCCCTGCGCGCGCCAGCCTGCGCGCTGGCTCGCTTGGGTTGCACCCCACCACGCACGACCGCACCGTCGCCACTCCACCGGCCCGCCATCGACCGCCGGCGGTCCTCCACCGCCTCAGATTTCGTGTCGATTTCAAAGACACGTATCTTTTCCATCCGAGCTCCGTTTGGGATGATCTTAATCTCGTTGGACTCCATTTTTTGTTACGAACCTCACAGTGGGCTCAATGTGGATCGAATCTTGAAGCATTAAATCCTAACAATCTTCATCCTGACTCGATATTCGACCTCCTCTTAACTCCAAGAGCTTCTGGATCTCCTCGTCCCCATGTCTTGAGATAATCGCCTGCTGATCATGGATAAACAAACATGAGAGTCGAGCCAAACAGCTCGATTCCATCTCTGTCATATACTGTGCTCCTCCTGATCTGAGACCTACTCGGGGCATCATCCTGCGGCAATAGAAATCTCACCTTGCGATATTGCCTCTCATCCTCCCGAATCTCCTGTCTCATGCCCGATCTACCTCCACCTAGAGCTCCACCTTGTACTGGGCTCCACCTGACTCCTAAAGCTCCGTTCGCACTGGGCTCCCTGTCAGGTAATAATGTCTTCTGCTCCCCTTCTTCCCTTCCAGCACAATCCTATCGCTGTGTAGCATCCTTAGGATTCCTCCATCAGCTATCATCCTGTAGTCTCTCGAATCCAGTCTGCTCAGTGAGATAAGATTTCGTCTGAAATTGGATATATATTAAATCTTCCCCAATCTCCTCACTGCACCATTATGTGTCCTCCAGCTGACCGTCCTAATACCTTTGATTGCACAGCTCAATCCATCTGGTAGATAAACAATGCCCTCACTGTTTTTCAGAAAGTCAAACTGCTCCTCTCTGCAATATACATGATGGATGCATGCAGAATCTAAAATTTACTACTGGAAAGAATTTGATACCTGTCAGATATCTCCAGGACATCTCCCTCTGAATCACTGTTGGCCATCGCCACAGCAGCCATCATCCGATTTTTAAGTTGAAGACAATCTCTGGCTAGATGCCCCAACTCTTCACATCGGTAACATCTGGTTTTGCTCAAGTCCCTTCGGGACTTAGACCATCCTCGTCGTGATCTCCTGTCTCTCCATCTACCACCTCCTACTCCTCTAGAAGCCACCAAAACTGAGCTACTGCTACTTGAGCTCGAAGCTGGATTTTTTTTCTTGAGAATCTCATTATGGAGTATCGCCATGGTGATCTCGTCCCTCTTGATAGTGCTCTTCCCCATTAGAAGAGCAGTCACCAAGGATTCGTACGAAGGTGGAAGCGACGCTAGCAAAATATCCATACCTCGATAGGTCATCTGTGAAGGTTATGAAGCAAAAATATCCACCTCTTGCACTTGAGCTCATAGGTCCACATACATCAGAATGTACCAGACCCAAGAGTTCACTAGCTCGCTCACCTTTTTCAGTAAAAGGTGACTTGGTCATCTTTCCAAGAAGACAAGACTCACAGGTTGGAAGTGATTCACAATCACCAAGTTCAAGAATTTCTTCTTGAGCCAACCTGTTTATCCTGTTCTTATTGATATGACCTAGCCTACAGTGCCAAAGGTAGACTTCTGACACATTATCTATTCTAGGACGTTTACCGAAGTTTTGAACCACATTAACAGGTTGTGATAGTAAGTAAATTCTATTATTTAATTATCCAACAAACATTGTAACACCATTCAAAATGATATTGCAAATATTTTTTTTTATTAAAAAATCATAACCGTACATGGCCAAAAGGCCTACAGAAATAATATTTAATAAAAAGTTTGGACAATAGTGACATTCACTCAGAATTACATTACGAGAATTGATTACAAGACTTATGATTCCTAAAGCTAGAACTGAAACTTTGCTTCCATCTTCAACATTCAGGAACCTCTCACCTTCATCAAATCTCCTACTGACCTGCAGACCTTGCATCGAATTACAAATATGATAAGGGCTTCCAGTATCCAATACCCAGGCAGTAGTATCACAAATGAAAAAGTTGCAAGAAGTTATCATATAATTATCTTGCTTCTTCTTCGGCCTGTTCGGGTCCAAGGAGGCAATGTATTGAGGACAGTTCCTCTTCCAATGCCCCTGCTACTTGCAAAAGAAGCACTCCGCCTGGCTCTGATCGGGCTTGCGCTTCTTGGTCTAACCCTGTGCAACGTCCCAGCATGAGGCTGCACCTTCTTGTTCTTCTTCTTCTTGTTCTTCTTCCCCTTCCTAAAGGGTCGACGACGAGAAGAAGACCCTCCCACGACATTCATCGACTCCTTATGGAGCTGGTGATCCTTCTCAAAATTCTGCAGCAACCCCAACAACCCGTGGTAGTTTACTGTAGGCTTTGTCATTCGAAAATGAGTAAGGAATGGGAGGAAGGACTTGGGTAAGGAATTAAGGATCGCATCCTTATCGAGCTGCTCGTGCAGAGGAAAACCCAATTTGCTTAGGCGCTCAATCATCTCGATCATGTACAGTACATGATCAGTGACTGAGGCCCCATCCCTCATCCGAGCATTGAAAATGGCACAACTAGTTTTGTACCTTTCAATATCGTCAGGCGTGCCAAAGGAGTCGTTCAACATTCGAAGCATCTCCTGTGGCTGGGCGTTCTTAAACCTGCGGCTGAACTTGTCATTCATTACTGCCAGCATAATACATCGGATGGTGGTGCGGTCATTGAGCCACTTCTGGTAAGTGTCTCGGATCGCCTTACTAGCGTTCGGAGCTGGCTCCTCAGGTGCTGGATCCGTTACTACATAAAGGATCCGCTCATGCTCAAGGATGATTTTCAATTTTCGATACCAGCTATCGAAATTAGATCCCATGAGCTTGTCATTATCTAATAATGACCGGAGCGACAGAGTAGTGGCCATAGCTGTATAAAGAAAAATCAGACCTCTATTAGTACATAAATTAATACTAAAGACTTGGACTTTAGTCTAAAATTTTTTTCAATATTTTTACGAACTGGTAGCCTCAATCTTCAATTCGAGGAATTACTTTAATTCCTTAATGGGTACTAGAATCCACACAGACTACACACGAGCCCAACTTTGGTTGGTCAACCATGTGCATCTATGGGTAGGTTCTTAACCAGTTGTTTCTCTAAACAACTTCTAGTAATTGATTTTGCCCCAGAACCTAATCAGTAGGCTTTGGCCTCCATTGAAAAGATCTGATTAGGTCCAACCATTAACATGACTTAATTTGATGAATCAGATCAATAAATGATCAGGTCCGACTTTGGCCGGCCAACCTAACCACTATCAGAAAGACTCAACCAAATTATCATATTATGAATGATAATTCCATTAGCCAATGAGTACCAGGCCTTTGGGCCTCCAATGATCATTGAACTAATGGACTCATTATCACTCACTTAATGGGAGGCTATGACATAGTTATCATTATAACTTAATCATTTTAGGGACCTAATAATTTTTGAAGATTTTATTAAAGGATAGTAGAGAAGAAATCATCCAGCCAATTTCAATCCTCCCACTGACTTCACCAAGTCAGATTAAAAAGGATTTAATTAAAGCTGGCATTAGGAGCACCTAAATCAGTCACACTGATTTACCTAATGACATGGGTGAGCTCTAATCACCAAGTGATCTAATCAAAATCTAAGTTACCAGATTGGCCAGGTAAGTGAGATCAGTGGTGGGGATTTGCCATTAACTCATCAATGATCGAATCAATGCGAGTAGCTCCCGCTTAAGAACCACTGGTCAAAACTGCCGAACTTACCTTAGACACCAACCGGTTCATTAATTTTAATTTTGATCAACTTAGTAAATAGGATTCCACCGCATAGCCATGAATTAAGTCCATCTTGGTCTAGTTAAAGACATGGACCCATTCAACTACAACTATTGAAGTTGAGTCTAGAGTATCCTTGACCTAATCTAATTCAACTTTTGATTAGATTTGATCAATTACTCCATTTAGTCCATTTTTAAGCTAACCTTAGGTCTAACCCAATTATGGACCTAATTCATCTAACCCATTGACCCACAAGTTTATGCAATTGTCTTAGGTCTTAATTCACAATTATAGACCTACTAGACAACACTTAATTCTTTTAATTAAGTACTTGGGCTGATGGGTCAGGGTTTGGCATTTCGAAAATAATTTTTAAATTTTTGAAAAATTTTATTTTCTGTTCACCAAATGTGTTGACTCATTTCACAAACAGGTCAGCACATTTCATAAACAGCAATCCTATTGCTCATTTCATAATAGAAAATAACTCAAAATAAATCATGAATTTTTTTTTAGATCTAATCTAACACATTCATGATAAATTTTATAATTAAGTCATTTCGTTGCTTCATCGGTATGGGATATAATTGCATCGGCACTCCTACCGCCATAGGAGACCCCATCGAATGGGAAAAGAGGGTCTTTAAACCCTACTTTTCTCCTATGACCGGACGGCCATGGCAACCAACCCAATTAGATTATTTGCTACTTGGATCAAGTATATCTAAATATACCAATTTCAAAATTTAAAATTTGAATTTCAAATTTTAAATTTCAAATTTCAAATTTGAGATTTCAACCAAATTTCAAATTTTGAATTTTTAATCTTTGAATTTTAAATTTTGAATTTTGAATTTCAAATTTCAAATTTTGAATTTCAAATTTTAAATTTCAAATTTGAGATTTCAACCAAATTTCAAATTTCGAATTTCTAATCTTTGAATTTTAAATTTTGAATTTCAAATTTCAAATTTTGAATTTCAAATTTTAAATTTAAAATTTCAAATAAATTTTAAATTTCAAATTTCAAAATTTAAATTTTAAAATTTAAATTTTAAATTTTGAATTTCAAATTTGAACTTATAGATTACACCTTAATCTACGCATGCATATGTATATCATATTCTAGAACCTTGCTCTGATAGCATTTGTAGCGAAAATTCAGTGCAGGGGCAAAATGGTAATTTTAAAACTTTTTTAAAATTATTATTTTACAGTAAAATTATTAATTAATCTCATTAATTAATACTAATTAACCCAACACTATGATCTAAATATGATACAACAGCATGTATTTAAATTTAAAATTCAAATTTGAAACAGTAAACTTTTTACTGTACTGTGTTCAGAACACATCACTTTTTGTGGGTAGTCGATCACCGCAATTTGATCATCGTCGAAGGACTCTGATCATCACATCACAGCCACACTAGTATCTGACCTCTGTGGATCGTCCACACGAAGCTCCCATCTGATCGGCTCCTCACGAATGCTAGTTCGTGATTTCACCCTTTTGATGGCTGATGTTGATCAAACTCCTTCGATCGATGTATGCCGACTCCTCGGATACTCCAAATCATCTGCACGATTGGTTGAGAGGCTGATGGATCTCTCTCTAAAATTTGATGGACTCACGACACTCGTGGCACACCAATCTCACTTCCCGAACCCTAGGTAGAAACCCTAGAGTACACACCTGCACCCAATTTTCTTTCTTTTCTTTCTTTTTCTCTCGAAAGGTTTTGGACCTTCACCTCATGCATAAGGCTTCCTCATGCCCCACTTTCTTTCTCAGAATTTTTCTACGCACGTCCCAGCTCCCTATCTCTTTTAAAATAGTTCAAAACATGTCTTATCCGCGTGAGAGGATAAAGACAAGTGGTTACACATTTGAATTCAAATCAAATTTGAATTCAAACTAAAACCAACTCATCCCTATCCACTTGGGCATGAGAAGAGAAGGTGCGAGTTTGCTTTGTGCGTGGAAAGGTTTCACGAGAAACTCTTTCTCGTGTGAGATGTGGGGCGTTAAAGTGGATAATGTCATATATGCGCAAGAGATAAGTTATCCATTCAAATTCAAACACGCTTTGAATTTGAATGGCTAACTAATCATCTTTATCCAAATATTGGCGCACAAGAGTGGGCGTGAGAAGGGCTTTGCATGAGAAAAAATTCATGAGAAGTTTCTTCTCGTGAATTCAAATGGGCGCAGAGATTTAAGGTGGTGCAGGGATTCAAATTCAAATGGTGGTTTGATCTTAATTGAACCAACCTAATCAAAATAGGTTAAGCACAATTAGACTAAATTAAATCTAACTTAATTAGGCTTAATTAGGCTCAATAAAATTTTAATCAAATCAGAAATTGACTAAGCCCAACCCCTGATCAAATCAGGGACCAAACCATCTCGATGATTAGGTCAACTCTTAACCTAATCGGGTCAAACCCAATTGAATCCAATTCAATTGGACTTGATCCAAAAATAATTACTCAATCAAATTGAGTTAATTAGCGATCAAATCACTAATAAAACCTCTCATAATTATTGAGTCCAAATCCGATGGGCAATCGGGTATCAAAGTCCATCAATATGAAACCTTGATCGAAGAGTTCAAATTTTAAATTCAAAATTTGAAATTCAAAATTTTGACCCCGGTACCCAAAATGTGTGAAACTCATGATCAGAGAATCCTAATTTTCAATCATAGAGTTCCAGACACATAAGACTCATAATCAGCCATCAGATCAGAAAGGAACCTCTAATGTGTGTGACCTCGCAGGTTCGAACCTAAGCCGGTAGCACAGGAACCAATTCCTGTACTAATCGAAGTGACCATCTAGCAATGGTACCCGACATCCGGATAAGTCGAATAGTTACAATCGCAACACTCAGAACCTACGTGAATATGGTTACTGTATAATTCATCCCTTTTGACCCTTGTGTTTAGGACGACTCAGGGTTAAACTGTCAACCCTGATGAGATCATCCGAATCGTGCTCAACTCAATTAGTCCTGTGACTCCTCACTAGGACTACCCTGGCCAAGATTTTGCTAAATTGAAACATGACTGTACACAACTCCTAAACTGGAGTGGTCAATCCCATCTTGACAGACGCACCGACAAGTCAAGTACTTGACTATACCCAGCAGCCTTCCGTCACTGAATTAGAAATTCAGGTAGTCCAGTGCCTAAGTGCAGTGAGTTGCTTGCAAGTCACCGTGGCGGTCTCAGGTCGGAGGGACATTTATACCCATATCCCATCGGAGCAAATCTTGACAGCAGAAATAGCTCCGGAGTCGGTCACGTTCAGTGCAGATGTACCATTACATCTCACCAGTATGCCATACCAGTGTCTCCACACTCCTTGGTTATGAGGACAACCAACCCATATGGCACACAACGACCTATGCTCGATAAACGTTGTCGTCCTTGGTAACAACGTATCATTTGGTCGCAAACAGGTTTAAGAACTAAGCGACAAATCCTCCTTTGTCGAGTCTAAATAGTCCTAAGGACTTCACCACAACACAGGAGTTCATTAGAAGATGAAACATTTGTGATGAAAAAATATCAAAATAATTTTTATTTATTTATAATTCATGTACTAATACAAAAAGAGCACAACCATCAACAGGCTGACGATTGGCTTTAGGACACTATTCCCAACAACTTCGCCATGTACAACTCCTCGAGCTTCAACCACAGTACCATCGAAAAAATCTCGCTAAGCGCATGGATCACCACCTCATCTGCTAAGTACATGCGGATGGTACTCACCATTTGTATCTGTAGCTATTTTCAATCTCGTACCTTCATGGTGGTCGGCTTTTCCTCGCACAAGAGAGCATCGATCAACCTTTATTGGATGAGCATGTCCTTCACCTTTGCCAGCCACAAGGAGAAATTGCTCTTTCCATCAAACTTGTTGATCTCCATCTTGATTGATTCTGTCTTCTCCATCTTCAGTCTTGCTCACCACCGCTGCAATCTGCGTCCTTATACCATCTCGCTTTGATACCACTTATTCGATGGATGTCTGGCTAGGATACCATCTCTCAGGACCTTTTCGATACCGCATGATACAACAGGAAGAAAGAAGAAATAAAATAGAAAATAATCAAATATGTGGATCAGCCAAAAAAAGGATCATCTCCACGGAGCATGCAAACTTCACTATGAGAAAAAAAAAATTATAAGAGGAGATCTCATCCTCAATTCTCGTACACCCAATTTCTCCCTCACAAGAAGTTTTCCCTCACAAAAGTTCTCTCTCTAAGAAGACCCCCTTGAACCCCTAAAGTGATCGCGGACTGCTGTCCAGGAGCCCTGCTCCTTCTTCTCTCAACATCTCAGCCTTCCCCTCTCTTCATGGCTTCTCTTCTCTAGTTTTCGTGCGAAGCAGTCCGTGTGTTCACGGAAAAAATCGAGCCACCCCATGAGACCACATGCCACCACGCGAACCCCACAGTCTTCTGTCCCCCAAACAGGCCCTTTTAAAGGCTAAAAAACCATATTAGATGATGATTAGGACTCCTAATAACCCTCAGATTAAGCTCCAAGCTGTTGGATTAAGACCGCAAGTCATCCAGACCATCCGATCGTACGTCGGTCTACAGAATAATACCGTGAACCGTACGAAATGTGTGAAAAATACCCACGCGGTCTACGCGTCCAGCTGTGGACCACCCGGTCCACAGTGGATCGGGAAAATAGGCCCCAGCGGGGCCTAGGCCTGGGCCGCGCCCACCTAGGCCTGGCTCGCGCGCTTGTTCTCCTGGGCTGGCCTGCGCGCTCCTCGCGCCTGGGCCTTGGCCGGGCTCGCCCGCTGGGACGCGCCCTGCGTGCGCCCAGCCAGCACGCTGGGTCGCCTGGGTTGCGCCCCGCCGCACATGGCCAAGTTGCCGCGGCTCCACCGGCCCACTGCCGTCGCTTTGGATTCCGTACCGACTTCAAAAACATGTATTTTCTCCATCTGAGCTCCATTTGGGATAATCTTTGTCTCGTTGGACTCTATTTTTCATCACGAATCTTGCTGTGAGTTCAATGTGGACCGAATCTCAAGACGTCAAATTTTAATATTATTTTTATTAAATATATATATTTTTTATTTTAATAGCATGACCTACTCGACGTGCAGAGAGACACCAAGTGAGCTGAGGCTGGTTGCCATAAACATGTTTGCATGGCATTATCCAAACTATTAAAGTAATACTCATTATCATGTAGCACTGAAACAAAATCAATTCAACTTGAAAAGATTTAAATTAGCAGATCCTAAACCGTGATCAGATATTTATATTGTTAATCAAATGGGCGAGATTAAAACCTAATCTATCCCCTTGCTGACCTATCCTTTCGTTTGCCTTTCCTCCTTTCCAGTCTCATCCCAACCTTTTCTCAGGAAGGGCATGTAGATACCGCTAAGGGGATGCATGAATACCTTTATCCATCTAAAAGGTGATTTATTGAATACGCCTCTCTTAAATGACATGGTATCCAGGCATTTATACAACCACTTGCTGTACCATATCTCTTAATCGCCACCACTTGCACTCACCATAACATAGAAATATCAAATCTTTGACAAGTGTCGACAATAAAGACAACGTGGGAAAAGGAAGTAGTACAACTATATTGATTCTTAATACAACCTAAAATATCCTATATAAACTAGTTTTTCCTTTCTACCACAACCACCTCACTACTGAGTTTTCTGACACCACTAAAGTAAGAACATGCAAACTCTTATTCTTGCAGAGCATGGATCCTACAGAGCATAGTTTCTTGGTGGTGCACAGGTTGCACCATAGGGGGCCATCAATGGTCGTCCATCTCCCAATGACGGCCATCAAGAGCTGCACAATACTTGCGGCCTGCGCACCATAAAGGATTCTAGTTATAATTCATACATGCCCAAGTCCATATGAGATAGCTAAGTCGACCATCTTTATTGGAAGGAGAGATGCTTTTACCAGATCAAGGCTTCATTTGCAGCTTCTCTTCTTGGTTCATTAGTGTAGTTGCCACAAAAAAAAAAATCAAAGCAAATATCTTTTTAAGTTATGATCAATAGCCTTAGCACAGCAAAAACAAAATGACAAATATGTAACTAAAGATGCTGATTTCTCTGTTCAGTCAGCTTATCATCCTACATTTAGAGACACAAGCTGGATATACTATTTGGAGGAAAAGGTAAAAAAGATAACATCTCTCCAATCTTCAATTTACCCTATTAAACAAACAGAGAAGAGAGACCATTGATTTACAATATGACTGTCTGAATGGTGCACTGCAAAGAACTTAAAATATCATTTCTTAGGCACACTGGACACTCTAATTTAAGCAACAAGCACTACGAAACCTTAATGAGCCTTAATGAGTCGGATGGTGCAAGCAGACATGAGGCAAGAAAACTTAAATAAGGTAAGAAAGTCATTAGTGAGTAGAAATGCAGTTATCGAGGAATATAAGGACTTCACCTCAAACTTTGAGCTTGTTCCACTGAATGACCTACAAGGCTACAGCTAGTGCAGCTTGCTACAGTGGACCACTACTCTTCATAGCTCAAACTAAATCTGGAAGGTTTCTCTGTAACCATGACCTGCAGTTGCTACCATTGGAGTGGCAAAAGATATAACAAACTTCAATTTACTTGTTTTGGAGGAGTAAAAGAATCGTATTAGGAACAGTGGTTTGGGCAATGATGACAGGCACGTGTTCACTAGTTAGATCCCATGTTAAGCCCATGCAAAACTAGAATCAATTTGGGGTAACGCTAGATCCCATCCCACATGTAAAGCTTGGGGACAGTCCACAATCACCTTGATCATTTTCTTTTCGATACATTGCTCTCAGTGTTGATGGATGGACTCGTGACTGTTGAAAAGAAGTTTCAGAACTGGTGCTGAATTGAAAAGCTTTAGAATAATTCACAACCAACTTGATCATTTTCTTGTCAATCCATTGCTTTCAATATTGACCGATGAACTAGTGGCCGCTCTTGAAGGAGAAAAAATTCAGAACTAGCAAGAAAGCATGGGTTTGGGGGAAGAATATCCAGAATGATATAATAACAACAACTGTGGCTTGCCTTGTGTAATTCAAAATAATATAAAGATGTTCAAATTTATATATCCTCTCGGAACTTTGGTCTGTAATTGAGATCATATCACTCGTTACTATAATCATGCGGTCTATAACATTGGTGTGGATATCATTCATCTCAAAGTTTTTTTAAGTAAATAATAAAATAATATCTATTTTAATCTTTATTAAGCAAAAAATAAGAGTAGCCTTTCAAATCATGATTTCATGGTAAGTCTTTATAAAATATATTCTTTTACATTTTATTGAAAACTTACATTTTTTTTATAATTTTGAAAGAAAAGTAAAATATTGGTTATATTAGCTAAATATAATTATACTTCATACTATTGGTCCACCCAGTTTCGGTCCAACATTTTCTTATATTTTTATAAATAATTAATCTATGATAATTGCTTGACAGCAATTAATCTATCATAGTTATGCCAGGTTTAATCACCCAACATAGTTTAAAATAGTCCTATAATTCAACAATGGATATGATTTGGCACAACACCAGATCCTCTCTTTCCTATCCATGCAGATGTTCCATTCTGCTAATCAGTTATTAGTTGTTCTTGATAGTGATGTTGGATGGATGGAGGATGATTAAACTTGACCAGAAAGTCATTTGTGAATCAGAGCTATTACTCAGAAAATTTCAGCATATCCAGAAGTTTGGGCTTCTACTACTAAAATTCAAGTGTGATTTAGGTCTAGGGCAAAGACAAAACCTACCTTGTATCATTACTGTTTTGTATTTGGGAACGGATCCTCTGCGATACTTTCTGAGTATCGCAGGATGCTGTGTATGGTTGGACGTCGTCCATCATAAGATGGATAGCCATGCATGTTCATGCACATGCATTAGAATATTAAAAAGAAAGAAATTTATAAATCTTATGTGTATTTTGACAGTTTGGATAGAGCGCGCACAGCCGTCCATCTTATGATGAACGATGCCCAACCATGCACAACCCTATAATACTTTTTGAGCACCGCAGAGAATTCTGTTTTTTTATGTTTTTGCTCCTCTGATTAGTGAAATATCACATGGAGGTTGATGCTAAAGATAGCATTTGCACAAAAGACATTTTCCACCCTTCTTTTATCCATGCTTTTCACTCTGTTGTAGAAGCAATCTATTTTTGCTACCAAAAGCTCCAAAGACTTTACAAACAATTTCATAAGACAAAACAGTTTCATCATGCCTGTTTTTCAGTTTAGTTCATTTTTATTCTTGAGTTTTTGAAAACAAAAGGAGAAAATGGAAGAGTGAATCATAGGATAAACTTGGGCTAACCTTTTCTTCCAGCCAAACGGCCCTAGCATTGTTCTCACCAGAACAAAACAGACCTAAACCGTATCTCAAGCCACTTGTATACAGGATTCTAGCCGCTAAAACAGTAATGACCATCACTTTTCATCAAGATTAAATCATGAACTCCTGTCTTTTTCACTGAAAATTCAATTTAGAAAAAAGGGGTATGCTTATTGCACTCCTGGCTTCCCTGTGTGAATGGGGAGAAGATGACCAGCCAGTTCCAAAATTATCACTGAAATCAAATTGTGAATAACATATTTATAAAAAAAAGAAATTTAAGACCTAAAATCCTTCCCATCTGGCATTAGGCAGAAAATTTAGTTCAACTTGCAGGTCCCCGTAAGTGACCTGAAGAAAATTTCAAAGAGACCTATAATAAATACTTTCGGCATTTTCAAAAGAAAAGATAAAAAAAACGGAGTAGAATATGTGCGATAATAACTTAAGATCTAGAAACCGTGTTTCCATACATTAGGAATCTCATATTCCTGATAGAAGATGAGCAAACATATAAATGATGAACAATTATAAGACAAACATTTGGACATGAATATATTTATTATGAATAGCGCATGCAAGTGCTGATTCAAAGGACAACCAGACTCAACATGGACTATCTTGACCATTATGCGGAAGACTGAATAGAATCCAGAAACGAGATCCATTACATTAAAAAAACCAAATTTCATGCTGAATTTCTAGAGATCATAACTGTGCATATAACACATTCGACGGAGACACCTTTTCTTTTGAGATCCGGTAACTTTTTAAACTCTACGATATGACACCACACCTTAAGGATACGGTACAACAAGCAATCAAGACCAAACTATTACTGATCCTGAAACGGACTTGTCAAAGCAAAAATTTTTGATCCAAGAGAGATTTTTACTTAGGAGTGACAATTGAATCGAGTCGGATCATAAACAGACCAGATTATATATGCATCGAATTAAAAAATATCAAAACTGAATTCGACCTATTTATTAAATAGGTTAGATTTTCAAACTTGAATCTGACCTATTTAATAAACAGATAATTCGATCCGATCCGTTTAATCTGTTTATTAAACAGTTAATCGGTTTAACCGATCCGATCCAACTCGTCTAATTTGTTTTATCATTTAACTTATTTAGTAGATGAACAATCTGTTTAACCAACCCAACTCAACTCGTTTAATTTGTTTTTAAATAAGACAAACATCACAAATAGCCCGCATGTTTAATTCAAGAAAAAATATATCATTTCAAATTGGAAACATATTATCCTTAAAGGAGAACAAATACTGCCACAGTTTAACATATGATCATTTTAAATAATATAAAGCATAAGGAGAAAACCTGCTCAATAAAAAAAAAAGAAGATACAATAGTAGCACATATAGAAGATTGAAATAAGATACAACATTAACTCTAATCCAAATCCCATCACCAACCATATGTTCAAATTAAACAGGTAGTAGCAGCTTAAGAGCCTAACTTTTATGAATTTCAGCAATTAACCGAAAAGGCCCGAGGCTCACGTTGCCCATTATCACAGTTCATAGAGGCCCAGGGCTGTTTTCTTAGAAGGAACTCATCCTGGTTCTTGCATGAACAATTTGCATTTTAGCAATGTTCAATTGAGTACAAAATGTTGATAGAAAAATAATGAAAGATACAAACATGTGGTACAACTTCAAATACATGGATATGCTAATCCAGATTCTCATTCATCCCAAGAATAATAATAAGGTTGCTGCATTTGAAGAACATCAAAATAGCAAAGAATGGAAAAGGAAGATCCATGCATATCTAGAAGAGGAAGATGAGGCTCAGATCTGATAATTAATCCATAGTTAAATCAAAACGATATTTAGTATTTTATCTGTAACTAAATCAAAATAACAACAATCAGTTGCCTGTAGAAGAAGGCCGTCCAAGATTATTACCGTTTTGAATCAGCAAAAAAATATTTCAAAATCATCATAGCCTCTTATACAAACTTTAAAACAAACCTTTGCACATAGGCCATAATGCACATTTTGACATTTAGCATAAAAAATAGAAATCACAAGAATATAAAATAGTAAATAATTACATTTTTAAAGCTACGGCAATTAGAGCTACCAGAGCAATTAGCAATGGAGGAGGTGGAAGCATTCGCTGGCGGCCACCGACCAGATCCGCCTATTTCCAACCAAAAAAATCAAATCGATCACAACAGTTCTTAAAAACCAACAGATCTAGTAACCAAGATCAAAATACAACTCCAAGCTGATCATCAACAAAGCTACAACCAATCTCATCAGATCTAACATGGCAAAGTCCCCAAAACATTAGAAAATCAATAGTATCATCCACATCCGCACATTTATTAAACAAAACTCCAAAAAGCCCATCAAAAATCCCAAAAACACGAGATTCTTAAGTAGAAAATAATTTACTGAACAAAACCCTAAGAAAATAGTTGAAAAATCGGATAAAAACACTATATTTGCATGAAAAAATACGGATTCGAATAAAAATTTGAACAAGATGCTCTCATCTGGAAGTGAGACAGAGAAAAAAATACCCCTAAAACCCTACACCTGAAGAAGAGGGAGGTGGTGAAGGCGACAAGAGGTGCGGACATGATACTAGCCAATACGAGGTAGCGGACAGTAAACTACCGACAGTGAGGGTGGGGAAGATGATGGGAGAATAAATGAGATTCTAGATCGAGAGGGGTGTTAAGAACAAAATGGAATGAGATGGTCTAAAATGTTGAGGGGACTGAAGTGGCGAACAGCGAAACTATGACAAAGACTCACCAACCGAAACCCTAAAACACTTAAAGAGTTAAAGGTTTTCAGCTGTCACGGGTTAAATAGATTTATATTACAATCCGATCCGATCCAACCCATTTATTAAACAGATTAAACGAGTCAGTTGTTTAAAATCTGAATTCAATCCGATTGTTAAACAGATTAAACAAATCAATCCATTTATAATCTGCACCCATTTAATATAAATTTAAACTTATTTAAAACAGATCAAATTGACGGATCGAGATGATTTTTGCCACCCCTACTTTTACCCAATATTTTAGGAAGTAATAGTTGGAGAAGTGAAGCGATTGATGCCAAAATTAATATAAAAATCTAGATTTACCTTCCACAAAATTTTAGATTTTTATAATTACTTTCACCTGTCTTGCCTATTTCGTAAAAGCTATATCATTTTTTAACTAAAGGAGAAATCTAATCCAAATCGAACAAGGAGAACTTCATTAGTATAACTCATTAGTATAACTCAGTTTATTATTCATTGATGAGAGAATTACAATTGACCAGAGAACATGCAAGAAATTTAATCCTACTAAATGCAGACAACATTGTTGCCATGTCTTAGCATATATCGGCACCCCGCTAAGGCTTTTTAATTTTTAGCATATGCATTTAAGTGCAACGATAAGCAACGTAACAATTCACCAGCAGACAGACCAACCATCCCCATGAATTGTAATCACAGAACAGCACATTATTGTCCATTTCCATAGGAGATCATGTCACAGTTTCATTTTCTCAGTGACTACTCTATCTAGCCCAACAAAAAATTAGCCTAATTAGGAACAAGCATTCAGTACATAGTAAGATCAGTCACTGGGATCAATTGGCAAATGGAGACTGCAGAATATGGGAAATGAAAGTCAGCAAAAGAGTGGACGAATTGGGTGAAAACAAAAGAATGATATATAAAATAAAATCACACAAACTAAGTTATAAATCTCCAATCAGGTTTATGATAAAAACTTGGAAAAACATGGACTAAGACAAAAGAATGATAATAACCTATATCTCAATTATGCAATATTATCAGTGAATGATGCAAAATTCATGGATTACTAAATAATCTCAGAAAACTGTCCGGCAAAGTGAAAAACAGACATTTGTAGAAATTTTAGTAACTCAAAGAACACCGGCTGGTCATCCAGGATACTATTATGATACCAAGATTACTATAGGAGAGTGCAATGCAAAAAGAAAACAAATTATCAATCAAGTGCAGTAGAAATATATCTTACTTCCATTGGAATGTAAAAAGGTCTGGGTGTCCCCAAGTGTAACTGCAAGGATATTACATAATATAAAAAAAAGAAAACAAAACTGCGTTACCTTATCATGAAAAGGCCCGTTTCTCTCCAAGTGAAGGGTAAACCAAAAAAATCTGAAACAAGAAAGTCACAAGAAAAAAAATGAAAAAAGTAGTTCCTATATTTCCTTGACCCTTCTTTCTGCTGCAATCACTGTTCTGTAACTTTTATACAACATACATTTAGTTGAAACTTGGAAAGGGCAAAGATCAATGATCCTTGAACCTTAAAATGTTTTTCAATGAAAAAACCCATGATGCATGAAGTAGCAAAAGAAACATTCTGCATCCTATAAAACTGAGGAAGTAGCAGGTGAAGGGATCCTGCAGGATGAAGTGCCTTCATGGTTCCCAGAAAACCTGTTTGAGAGCCGACGCTTATAGCGCTTTAATACAGATGCCAGGTTCTCTTTTCCTTTGGGAAATGCAACATCACCTGCTGCAGTGCCAGTCCGGCCCTTGCGGCCAGACACTGCAATCTCCACATCCTTGATGATCTCGAGAATCATACTTGCTGTTGTGAAGGATTCATTGACCAATTTTTCAATGGTACATAACAGCCCATTCTGCTGTGACTGGTTGAAGCTCTTCATATATTTTGCTGGTCTTTCAAGACATGAGCAGCAGCTAATCGGATGACGAGGCTTGGAAAATGCAGGATCAAGAATTCCCTGAATTAATTTAGAAAATAAAAATATGAAATATCAATGTGTAGAGCCTGCTAAGTAAAGAAGAGAGAAGGGAAAATTATTGGGTACTACAACAACCAAAACAGATTGTGAAAGTGTAACAGGAACTGATAGTACAACGGACAAGCATTCCATTAGATCCAAACAGTACGAGCAAAATTTAGTAGGTGAAAAATGCAAAAGGCATTCCTTGAATTAACAATCTACACCCAATTTGGTGGGCATTTGCCTCAGTGGACATGTCAAAAAGATTCACAAACAAAGAAGGAACACTAATGCACTCTTGCCATTGGTTAGAAATTAGAATAAAACCCAAATCACTGCAAGTTCTAGGAGGTGTGGTTGTCTCTCCCCCCCCCCCCCCCCTTTTTTTTTTCCATTCAGATGGTTTGATTTACCAATGTTAACCCAGTCAAAATGGCAAAGGCATACAATGGTAACAATGCAATTACATAGCCTTCCCTTTTCTTGGTAGACTTAGACCACCACAAAATCATAAGCATAAATCATAATAATTAACCCTTTCCCAACTATTTGGGCTCGGCTATACAGATCCTCATTTGCCAAGCATTCCAACTTAGGGCCACTGTTAATGTTATTCCAAGTTTCTCCATCCTTCCCTACAACTTCCATCCATATTACCTTTTAATCTTCCCCTCCTTTTCTTGTCACCTTCAGTACAAGAGCCTCCTCAAATCTGCATTGTACATGGCCATACCATCTTAATTGATTTTCCATCACTTTAATTTGTGCAACCCTTACAGCTCTTCTGATACTTATTCACTAAAAGATATGCTACAAAATTAAAGGTCAACAAGCAGCAGTGTAGGAAGTCTGGCTATCGAAGCCCCTGTAAGTACAGCATAAGAAACCAAAGCCAAACTACATTAAGGAAGAGAAATCAAGCTGACTTAAATCTAAAAGATATACAATAACCTCATCCAAAAAGAAGCATAATAAGCAAGCCAACTAGCAGCGCAATCAAGTTTTACTCATGTTTGAGAGTGAGAACGTGCTTTCATGCTACTGCTTATGTATTTTGCTGTGCAAAATACAATGAGATGACATGCAAAGCAGCCACTTCATTCAGAAGATCATATTGTATTGTAACACCATTGTCAGCATTAAGGAGTTTGAATGAGTCTAAATGCTTACACAAACTTCTCATGATTTGTAGAAAAACTCAAAGGTGGAAAAATTGCATCAAGCTTCTGCATAAATCTATGCTTGCAAAGAAGCCAGAGTGATTCCACTGCTGCCAGAATAAATAAACTAGACATGCTACTAAGAAAAAAAACTCTTCTTTTACTTCCATACTTAAAAATAAGGAAAACTGTTAGTAAAACACATGAAGAAAATACTTATAACAGATAGCTACAAATCCTTCTTCACAGGCATTCAAGCTTCAATGCACGCACATCAAATCAGCCATTACACTGAGTTCACATTCATAAGAAAAACAAATATGGCAAGTCATGGTTTTGAGGGTTTTACCTGAAGGCGATTAAGAACATAAGTATATTTGCCCCATAGCTCTGGCCGACTCTCCACGAGTGATAGTTCTAAAATCCGGTGTATGCACCACACACCAAAACTCACAACCAGGGCTGGTCGCCATATGCAACCATTTCCACAATTGGGCAATGACAAAATGTAAGGGGTATCTGCCTCTTCACTCCTCTGGTCTGCACTGGCCCTTTGATCAGCAGACAAATGATGGTCACTCATGTATACCTCATTCCTGCCATTATCATGTAGATATTTCTCAGTTGCAGCAACTCGATCAATTAGCTCCTCATCGGACCCACCATTTTGTCTAAACAGCCAATCTGATCCCTCCAATTTTAGGAGTTTCCTGATACAATGTTGAAGAGATTGAAGAAGGCTGGTTTCTGGTTCCACATGAGAGAGAGTGTCTTTGTTGGGAGCTATGCTGGATCTGGGAGCAATTCCTCCATCCCCTCTACTCTGGTCTGGGCTTACCATACCAAACAATTGTTCGAATGGTTGTCTAGACCAAAGAGATTTCATTTCCGGATTCAAATTTGACTGTAAAGAGAACACATCCCTATGAAGCTGGGGAGAAAGCTCATCAAATGCCAGTGGACCTCCAGCTCTAGAGGTGCAGTTCAAATATTGTGATTTCTCAGATGTCATCCTACCCAGGAATGGATGAGGGCCAATAGGACCACCCCATTTTCCCCCATTCAACAAGGAATTCCTGCTAGCAGCAATGAGTGCAGAAATATCAGGTGAACTATGGTATTTCTTTGTGGAGGCTGAAGGGCCAAAATTTTCACTACTTTCAACCAGGGAAGGGTCATAGTAAGGCATTTCCACCGGCATTCTGCCAATTCGAGATGCTGTTGGGCTTTGCAGACCAGATGTTCCCATTGAACCAAGTCCATTTTGCCCTTGAGTATACATAACCGAATCTCTGAAATTCGGAATAAAGGATGCAGCTGACCTGGGAGTTGGCATTGGTTCTAGTGAAATGCTTGAGGAATAGGGAGTTCTGCCGGAACCAATCCCTTTGAGATAGGATGCTATCTGATAACCATGTATTGTAGCCGGCTGATAATCCCAATTATCAGAAAGTTGAGGCAAGTGCAAACTAGAACAGAGCTTTTCACTGGGATCAAGTAGGTTGCTGCTTGAGTTTTGCATATCTGTGTTCAATACTTGCATATTCTGAGACCAGGATGCGGATCCCATTTGAAGCCCATAGGGTAACTCAATAGTTGAATCTTTCTTCTGTTTGGGAGAGCTGAAGTCCCTTGAGATTGCTGAGAAAACCGCTCCTCTATCTGCATCTGTAAAGAAATTCTTGGACAATTCTGCTCCTGAGCTATTCATTTTGCCAGAACCCACTACTTTGAAATCTAATCCCAACAAAATATCCAGTTTTTTTGTACTTGCTTCTTGAGTTAGCTTCCCATGAAAATCAAACAGATTACCCCAAAACTCATCCAAAATTGCAGCTAATTGACGTCGTGCTGAGCGACCCAATCCAGACAATTTTGACAGGCTTCCACTGCCATTACCTCCATCATAACCTTTTTCCATGACACTACTAAAGGATCCAGGACCATCAGAGGTTGAAGTTGGCAAAGCTCCTCTAAGGGAGCCTTCAGCCTCCAAAGCACCTCCATCATCTTTATCCATGCGAACATCTGTTTCCACTCTGACATCCTTTTCCACCGGATACTTGGACTCAACCCTCTGCACAATACCTGCATCTGGCAAGCCACTAGCAGAAACTCTATCTGTGATTTCCAGTAAGTCAGGTTCAACTGCAGACTTCAATTCTTCGGGATGATGTGATGGGGAAGTACAAGTAGAACTAATGTTTGGACCATAAGAAGACCGATGAGTATCATGGTCAGAATCAATAGATGTCTCAGACATTTCAACATTGAATTCATGAACTGATTTATCAGGAACACCCTCCAGGGAACTTTCCAAGACAGGTTCTACTGCAGACCCCTGATCTTCATCAAATGTAATGTTATCTAGATCATTTTCTTCTCTGCCCTTGGCAACCTCCAACTTATCTTTCTGAGAATGCAAGGTCCATATCTGTGCCTCTGGCCCCTCACTCGCAGATTTTAGTGGTGTAACAGCCAGATATAGCGTAAAAATAATGGAAGTACAACAAATGAGTAGGAGAGCAGTATATGGGGCTATCAGACTGCTTCCTGTACTTCCCCTCATGTTATTGATCCAGCTGCTATTTCCAAATAACATTTCTACGACAAAAATAACATTTGAGGCAAGCATCCCAAAAAATGTAAACAAAGCCAGGATTTCAAGATACCAAGAGATTTTGAAAGCTCCCATTATTAATCTTGATGATGCAACCCGGAAAAGAGGAATCACAGAAGATGGAAGAAGCATAGCCTGTATAACTTGGCAGAAAATAAGCAATTGATACATTCCTTCAATTCCTGCACTCTTTGCACAATAGAGGCCTGAGATGATAGTGAGAGCCTTAACTAACACGTGATGAACCGGCAGAGGTAGCTTTATGCCAAAAAAATGTTGCAATACCACTTGCCCACCAATATTCCATGTTAAAGTTGTGACCTGACTAGAGCAGAGAAGGACCAGAAAAAATGCCATTGGTGCTATTGGAGTCCTAAATATCTGCAAGAGAGAATCAACATATATAGATGCAATGAGTCAGTTAACACAATTCGGATGAATTATTTGCTATGAATAACAATTTGAAAGTTCAACCATGTCAAATGATTTAACCTACCAGAATCTATTAAAAGATCTATTCTGCTAAGCAGAAATGAAAGATAGAAAAGAAAAGGAGAAGGTGCTAACCAAACAGGATTTGGGTGTCATAATCTTGTGAACACATATATCAAAGCAACAGTCCCAACATGCCTAGAAAGTCCATTAGCCCAAACAAACTACATGACAAAGAAGGAATTGAATATCTATGACTTATTTTAGCAAAAATGCAACTCAGTCTCAGCATAAACTTTTTTTTTAATAATAGAACCTGAAATTATATTGAAGCTTGATGTTCTAAGGAGTGCAGATCTGCCATTTCAGCCTCCTCGCTTATTATTTGCTGCTCAGTCACTCAGCAGAATGTGCCGAACCCCTGCTAAGATCTGTTGCCTCTTCACTGAGCACAACTTGATAATAAACAGTTAATTGATAACCTAGTAAGACCTACCTTCAAACCTAAGCCATATCCCTCTCTTATCCCTGTGACAACTAAGGAATAGGATCTGACATGTGATAAAAGGTCAAGTTGGAATTCAAAATGAACCAAATATTCGTCACTTTCTAACACAAAGTGTATATGCTTTCTTAGGTCACAAATGAACTTCTACAACCCATAACCATATTCCATCTGCTACAGTGAAGCTGTGAAGAAACTGCTGAGATGTTGTCACATATATGACGTAACTGTATGTAATTGATACACTGGTCAACTATGCACTACAATAACACGTTATATAAAAGGGTCAAAGACTTTATTTGCACAAACCAGGTTTTGGCCT
Organism: Elaeis guineensis; assembly: GCF_000442705.2. Lineage (NCBI taxonomy): Eukaryota > Viridiplantae > Streptophyta > Magnoliopsida > Arecales > Arecaceae > Elaeis > Elaeis guineensis. The sequence continues at coordinate 14,569,630 of NC_025994.2, forward strand.
CCACTAGTCTTTCATTGCATTATCAACAATTCTTTAGTAATGGCACCTCAAGTTCCTCAACATGAACACTATCAGTCATTATCTTAGATTAATCACAATAACTTCATATTCATTGTGAAGAAAACATGCATTTGCCGTCTATTCCTAATGTTAGATCTAATTGTCATCCTCAACTCTCCTAACTTCAGCTTACAAACCATTGACATGGGGATATCATTGCATACAGGAGACAAGCCCCTTGAGATCATTTTAGATATGATATTGCTGCTGCAGATGACCTTGCACATAGAGCAAGATCCTTGGACTTATCACGATCCAAGTCATATGCTAGATCCTATTCCACATTGCGAAGCCATGACCCGTATGGATATCGTCCATCCAAGGCATCATATTTGAGTGGGTGCTATCCTCTACAGCCTCATGCAACTTATGGATCACCAGCCTAATATCATATAGAGGAACGGTATTAGGGTGGTTATCTATCTGGCATGCATTATGGGATGTACGCATATGGGGCAGCTTACTTAGAAGCTTGGAGTAATATCCCAAGCCCAAACTATGATCATGATACCGACATCAATGAGGGGCATAGACACTCCACAAAATTTTAGATGTCAATATGTATTTTGTACTTTAAATCCATTAATTTGACTCCATTTATTATATTAAGTAAAATCACTCATAAATACTTCAACTGTATTTCAACTCTATTTCATGACCCAAAAAAATCAAAACAATTAAAATTATAAATTAAACAACCATGATTCTAAGTGTAAAATAGGCCATTGCTTGTCTTTTCAAGAGATGCATAATCATCAAGCAATAAGTCATAATGATAGGTTGTTAATCAAGGTTCGTTGTACCACCTCAAACTATCCGATTCGGGGTGCTATTGAACCATATGATGGATGAACTAGGCCAATTGCCCCTTCCGTTCGAACAATAGGTGAACTACTCTGAACTGGACAGTTCGAAGTGGGATAAGTGCTAACCATCTGGTTCGCACCGGTTCATGGTCAATTCAGGCTCCACGTCCTCTTGCTTCAATAATAGAAGAGGGAAGAGGAAGGCTGAGAAGGCATGGGCTGAGAAGGCCTCCCATGCCTTCTCGGCCCCACTCTCATTTTTTTTTTAATTTTGAAAACAGGGGGAAAATGCCAAGTTTCCAACATTTGAGCTAAATCCAAGATAAAATTAGGTACTGAGCCTCTCCCCCTCCTCATTTCACCTTTTTTTTTTTTTGTTTATAGGCTGAAAATCGGCAATAAAATAGGAAAATAAAGAAAGATCCCACCAGATTTTTTTGATTTTGGCATGATTTCATCATAAGTTGTAGATCCATAGCTGATCTACATGATACGACCAAAATGATGATTTTTCATTAACTATATAATTTCTAAAATTAAAAATATATATTTGAATTAAAAAGCAAAAAAATAATTGTCAAAAAACCAATAAAATTCAGTAGCATGATCGGAAACATGCATGCTACTCCCTACCAAAATTTGGTGTCAATTTATTTAACTTTTGTCACGATGATGCCCATGTGATATAGACCCAAATCTGAATAACATAAAAAATCAGTAGTATTTTGCGCATACTCACAAGTTGGGAAAAATATATGCAGCATTCTAAGTAAATTGATGTACCAATTTAAAGTCAAAATAATTTTCTGAATATTTTATATTTAAAAGTATTTTAAATAAAAGTAATTAAAATATATTTAAATAATAAAAAATAAAAATTAGTATTAAATATGGATAATTCAGAAGTATTTTCTGAAATACAAAACTAATTTTTTTATTACAATGAAAATTCACTATTTTAAAAAATTAATTAAATAACAATACTCTTAAGATAAAAATATATGTAGCATCCTTATTAGGATTCTACATTATTTGGAATTTAAATATTTTTTGAGATATTTATATTTTAATATTAATATATTAATTAAAAATAGTTAAAATTATTCAATTAAGTGTAGAAACTAGAAATTATAAAAATTTGTATTACATATAGATAATGTATAATTATTTTTCTGGGCTAATTTGGAATGTTCTTGATAAACTTGCAGAAATGGATCTATATAGGATCTAGAGTGTAATATTAGTTGGGAGCATAAGCAAATGCTCTTAGACCAGTACTGTTGGAGATGCAACTAGTATAGCACAAAATTCAAGGGAGGAGTAACTAGGTTGATGCAACATCTAGCTGATGGTTACCCTGATATATCCGCATACTTGATATATTGTAGGAGGTCCAACAGCTTAGAAGTACTTCACTGATTTCAAGGCAATGAAACAAAAGACTAGTGAGAAGAAGGTGAAGATAGAATGCTCGATAGTACAACCACCATCATATCACTCCAAGAATTCGGAGGGCACTAAGGAGTCCATACTGAATGAGGAGGTGCAGATTCATAATGCCATCTTGGTGAGCCTGAATGACCAATGCTAGCCAAACGACATTGCCAGTCATAGTGTTAGCATCCATGCTTGGGGTCCTTGGTGGCAGGAAAGGGAAGAAATCCTCTAGGAAGATGCCTCTAAAAGGCAATATTCATGATCTAAATCCACGTGCCTTCTTGAGCAAAGATTCAAGGATAGACACCATGCTAATCAGGGACAAGGACATGAGAAGAGCCACTACATCATAGTTCCATTTCAGCCATATCTTGGCTGATGCGGCAAACAATACATACCATCAGTCTACAATCACCTCCATCTAAAGCACCAAACCAAGTGTAGATCCAGAGCTGAAAATATCTACGGCAATCTTCTATGGAGCCATAAGGAGTTGCAGAATTGGATAGCCTCCTACCAAAGTAAGTGGGACATATATGGGTTGACTGTGACATGGGATGGTTGGATATATTCCGAAGCATCATCAACTTTCTGCCCTACTGTGATATAAAGATTTCCTTCCACGAGTCGATTGATGCTTCCAATCAAGTGCATGATGCTTAGTAGATCCTTAGACTGATGGAGAAAGTGATTGATTAGATTGGAGAGTACAACATCATGTAGGTTGGCATTGATAATGGGCCATAATATAGGGCTATCAAGGACATCTTGATGGACAGCTGGCTACAAATATTCTAGACTTTATGTGCTATACATTGCATTGATCTCATCTTGATGGACATTCGGGAAGATTTGCACAGTCAAGCAAATTGTGAAGCCAGCCTAAAATATCATACAATTCGTATATAACCCCACATGGATACTTGCTTTGATGAGAAAGTACACAGAAGGTGACATCTTAAGGCCATCAGTCACATAGTTTGCTATGAAGTATGAACTACATTGCACTAAATATCCCCATTGAGAAGAAAGCAGGCCTGCATCAGATGGTCATTAATGTCGAATGGCAAGAAAGCATGTCTAAGTTGGCACTGTGGGGAGTTACATGGAGGGCTTGGTGATGAGCCAATAATTTTGGTAGCAGGCCAACAAGAAGGCCATCAAGCCATTATATGCAGTCTGAAAGCAGTAGATAGCGAAAGATAATATCCCTAGATGGGCTTCCTCTATGAAATGATGATGGCTCCTATGACCGAAATTAGAGAGGCAAACCTTAGGCATGCGCAAAAGCATATTGACAGAGTTTGCCGAACTGCCCTAAAAGCTTATCGACAGGGTTTGCCAAACCGCTCCAAATCGGATAGTTCGAGGCATGCCGAACCGTACCATGGCTAACTATAGCAATTTGGGCATTAGATTCAAAACGCTGGCGAAGATCGAGAGAGGGAGGAGGAAAGAGAGGAAGAGAGAGAAAGGAGGGAAGGGAAGGAAAGGAAAACACCGGTGGTGGCCCGCCGAGGCCTTCGAGGCTCTCGATCCTCCACGAAATGCGAGAAGAGAGAGAGATAGAGAGGAAAAGGGAGAGAAGAGGGAGCGGAAGATGGTAGGGAGGCCGCCGGGTGGCTGCTGGACGACCCAAAATAGCCCCACGACAGCCATGGGTCTATTTTGGGCCATTTGACGGCCACTCGACGGCTCTCTAGTGAACTCTCTGCTGCCTTTCGCTTCCTCCTCATCTCTCCTTTCCCCTCTCTATCTCTCTCTTCTTGCATTTTCTCTCGCGGAGGACCGCAGAGCCCGAAAGGCCTCAACGGCTCTCTGATGGCCACCGCCGATGTCTCTATTGACCTCTCTTTCCTTCCCTCCATCTTCCTCCCTCCCCCTCTCTCTTTCTCTCTCTTTTCCTCCCCAGTTCATCCCTCATTTTCATGTCGGTTCGGACCCGGTACAGGAGCATACCAACTCATAGCTGGCACGAGATCTGGTTGTAAGTCGACGATCATTGATATTGACATCATCGACTAAAGATGGGCTCTCAAATAGATAGGAAGTTGCATCTAGTAGGTAATTTTACTCATATATTTATTTGTCCTATACTATTATGTGTTTTGAGTACAACTATTATGCTAAATCAATAGCTAACTGTATTGATAGCCTACTATTTGAACCCTCGTCCCTAGGATAGGTATGGATGAGTAGTTTTTGGTTGTCTTGCACAATGTAATTGATAACATGGAGTCTGATATGAAAGTCGCTGCCCTATATCTGGAAAGGTGAGTTAACCTTGTCAACTTTATCAACTCGTATAAATAATTCATGTCCTATAATAATATATCTTTCCACAAAAGGAAATGTTTAGAAAGGATTCAACTGCTCAAGCATCTTCAGTGACCAGCCAACTATAGCAAACAAATAGATGAGTCTAGGTATTTTAAGATTTGGACCAAAAGTATTACTTCAATATTAGACAATTAGAATTTAGTAGTGTTTGATATTTAGTTTTCTTAAATGCTTTTGCAAGTAAATGGTAGATCCACTTTTGCCTGTCATCCAAGAACCTAATATAGCTGGCAATTCGGATCCTCTCACTGACGGTCTCCTCCAATAGCTGTGAGCACAATTGGTCCATCTTCATCCTCATCCATAGCTAACAAAGAAACTCTAACGCAAAAGTAACTAAACAATCTTGTGTACGCCCACTGCAATCTATGTTTACGACTGAGGTGCATTGAACAGGAAGTCGAGCTGAAGTACAACAACCCACTTCACAATGATTTCATGCATGATTAAGAGAATCCGATGATTGGGTGGCTTGAGGGCCAAAATAGGAGCCAGAGCTTGATGAGCTAGAATCATCTCCTCAAGCAGTTGGTTTCGCAATCAGAGAGGCTATAATGGATGCAAAGTAATAGGTAGAATGACATATTTCATACTCAGTTCCAACCGATCAGCCATGGGGGTTGAGTGGGAGCTAATTGGTGCATAGCTTCATGTCAAAGACATCATCCCAACAATTTGAACAAGAGATGTTAACAAGAGGCCATCATGGTAACCAGTCTACTCAAGGTGGAGGGCACAATCAATCCTTCCAACAGAGCCAAAGCAAGGAGTTGTTCAAGCTAGCAAAGAAGGCTAAGAAAAGGCATTGCATCTTCTCTGGAGAGACTCTAGGAATCCATTCACTTTGAATAGGAGACCGATGAGCTATTTGATGACCGATTTTGCAGATCATCATGTAATACCAGCAACGATAGTCGTAAAGATTATGCGGGTGTATTTAGTCCCACATTGGCTATGCAGTGGATAGATATTGGATATTTATATAGAGACAAGAAACCCAAATAATACCTCATGGCTAACCTTTTTGGGTGAGGCCCTGGATTTTTATAAATGATATCAGAGCGAACCTGGCTCATGACCTATACGGACTGAGGCACACAATAGCATGGGTCCATTAGGATTAACCACAAGCTGATCGTGATATTTGTGATTGAATTTAAATGAATTTGAACCTTTAGCTTATAGAGGATGTCAAGGCTTAAACAACGGGAGTATGTAAGGGCCATGTTGGTGTGTTTGGTTCTACTTCAACTATACACTGGATAGATCTTGGGTACTTATACAAAATCAAAAAATCCAAATAATACCTTCTGACTAGCCTTATTGGTGAGGCCCTAAGTTGTTACAACAGTTCAAGCGATGATGCATTTGATGGCCAAGGAGGTGCAGGGCATTGGACATCATAGCGTATGACTTACGGCCCCAGAATGGTCTTCAATTCACTATGAATCTCAGTTTACTCATGCCACACAAGATAGAAACTATAGTGCACACTTTGGTAGAGCCCACAAGAAATACCATTGCATACAGAAGAAGGCTCCTCATGGCCATTCAAAAGGATATTGCTTCGGCAGATGACATTGCATGTGGAGTAGGATCCCTACACGCATCTGATTTCGAGTGGCATATCAAATCCTATTCCATATCAGTAGCCTATCATGGATCATTTGTGGCATCATACTTGAGCAGTTACCATCCTTTGTAAGCTCAGCCATCTTTCCATCGGATTTTGCTATTAACATCTTCATATGGCTAGCCTTACCTCAGAGTCATACGGATGACCCCTTCCAAAATAGCTATCCAATGGACTATGAAGGATCATTAAGGCCTATCGCAATATTGACATCTTGGAGCATTGGTGTGAAGCTCATCTAGAATACTATTATGATCCCGATATCTACGAGCCACATCAACACTCCACCAGAGTTTAGATATTAGTATGTATTTTACACTTTAAATACATTAAAATCAATTCGTTTGCATGTGTTTTTACTGAAGTACATTAGTTGGTCTACACCAATTTCACTTCATGATTAAAAAAAAAAGTTATAACCACAAATTAGACAAGAATCCAATCAAATTACTGTACACAAATTTCCATGCCAAGGTGTACCAAGCATCATATCAGCAGCTGGCCAATATGAGTCCGATACCTATTCGGCGGACCTCATTGCCAAGAATCAAGACTAGTGAGCAAGCACTAGCCCATTTGAATTTTATCAACTAATGGGGCTTGGAACCATTCTTCTAGTTGTAGGGTTGGAACTTGATCCCAGATCCATCGAGCTGGACGTACTCTAGGTCAATTTTGGGGCTAGCCTAAGCGAAATCAGATTTGGATCATAGAGCCCAAAATAATTTTCAGCCAGACCCGAGCTTAACCTGAAGTATGACTAGAGCCCAGCCTAGCCTAGCCAATCCCAAGCCTAATAACACCCACCCACCCAAGTCCCACTTTCTTTGCCACTCTCTCTCTCTCTTTCTCTCTCTCTCCCCCCTCCGGTCTCTAGATTTCTCTTCTCTCTTCTCTCTCTCTCCCCCTAACAATAGCTTCCCCTCTCTCACCTCCTAATATCTCTCCTCTCTTACTCCTCCATAGTGTTCTCCCCTTCTCTCTCCCGATGTCTCTCTCCCAAACTCTCTGCTCCCCTGCTCTCTCAAGATTTCTCTCTCTCCTCCCTTTCTCTCTCTCTCCCCCAATTTCTCACTCTCAATCTCTTCTCATCTCTCTCTCTCTCTCTCTCTCACACACACACACACACATTTTGCATAGTGTAGCGAGGATGCAGTAGATAGTGGTGCAGCTAGGCCCCTCGTTTCCTTTCCTAAGTGGATTTGGATTCAGGATTTGGGCTAGGCTGAGCTTTTCAGCCCAATTAGGCTTCGTTGGGTCAAGCCCATCCAGGGTTTGGATAGGGTTCAGCTTTGGTATCGAGTTACGTTTGGCCGAAACTTGGAAATTTTTTTTTTAGGCCCAGGCCTAGTCCAATGCTCAAAATATCTCCTTTGGACCCAACCCAAAACCCGAAAATCTTCTCTGGGCTGGGCCCACACAGCAAAAAGCCCCAACCAAGCCTGGCCCAACTGCAACTCTATCTAGCTGAGACAGCCCTATCAGTTGCAAGTTGACCAAGCTTATCTTATGAAAAAACCAATAAATATATATCAAACTAGCAGCAATTGGAGAGCAAATAAACTCACAATCACTATTAAATCTAAAGCAAGGGTACTGGTATTGAAGAAAAGATCAAACCTGTGAATAGAAGCCACCAAGAAAAGGAATTGTAAAAATATAATCTTGTACATAACTAGTTCAATATTTTGTTTTCAGTTAAAAAAATCACAAGATGTTTAGTGGCAAATTAGTTGTTGTAACAAGCGAAACCAACAATTATCATCCATACTTAGCTACAAGAAGCTAATAGCAAGGAAGGAATATGAACCTGGTCCATCAGCAAAGAAACATCTTGGAAGTTAAGCACAATGTCTGCATTGCTGAACACCACAGCTGCTGAGTTCATCAGCACGTAGTTCACCAGAAAAATGCCAGTAAAAATGAACAGAATGGCAAAAAAATGGTCATGAAACAAAGCATTCAAAGCTACATTTGGGAGTCTTCTCTGCCGCTGCACAAAGGTGAATTGCCATTAAATAATTATCAATTTTGGAAGCAAAATCTTTGAGCATAAATTGAGAAGATGTTGGCATGAGAACAAAGTGCACAATAAAGATTAAATCAACCTGTGAACTGAATCATTTTCAAAAACCAAAAACCAGACACAAGAGAATGTATATAGCTTCAGGATAGGGATGAATATTTAATGTGTAAGTTCTGGAACTGCCTTAATATGTACAATTGTGGCCTTATGGATAATAGATATGAAAGCTAAACAATATTAAACAGCTGCACATATGTTGAGGAGTATGGTCTTATGGATGATAAATATGAATAAACAATAGTGAAAAGCTGCATATATGTCAAGAAATATGTAAACAAACTGATAAAGTCAGTTCACATAAGATATCACTCGTGCTTCTCATGCATGTTGAAAGATAATAATGCAACAACAGTTCCCTGGCAGCAAAGTTTGTCTGGATGCTATTAAATAATGACTTGCATAGAATACTAACTTGCAAAAAGAAGAGGAAAAAAAAAAAGAAAAGAAAAAAGAAAACCCTGGCTGCTTCTCCTTCTCCAAAAAATGAACATAAGAATGGAATCTGAGATGCGGATTTGGTGATAAAAAAGTGATTCCATGTGTATAACTACCTTTAGGGTTTTGAGTTAGTTTGAGCAGGTCTGTTTTCCTTTTAATCTCTGATTTTTAATCTAAGAACATCCAATACAAAATAAGATTTGGTGTTTATTGTCTTGTATGAGACATTGTAACCAAACAATTCATAAAAAAACAACATGCAATACGTTTCGATCTAGGCTGTGCTCAAACATTTTCCAGGATGAAAATCCTAAGCAATTGATCTTTTATACTTCCAAGAGAGAAAAAACATTAAATAGCACTCCTATTTCATGCAGTATCCGAGCAACCACTCTGACAAATGAAGTAGATCAAAGTCCATTTCAGGAACATGCTGTGACAACAATGGGTAATGTAAAATTGAGTGTAAGCATCGTGGTAAATTAGAACCAAAGAACAGTCACCAATAAATTCTGTGATATTCAAAAGATATCAGAGTTTAATGAGTTCCGATTGCAAGTTAATGAGAAGTTTTAAGAAAAGACAGTCAACTCTTAAAATTCACCTGTACAATTGAAGAGTGTATGTAAAAATTGTGCGCCATTATATTTGCACCAAGAAGAGCCATGAGTGAGTATGCACTCTCACCGCTCAACTTAGGAAAAATCACATTCATCACAAGAGGAATTTCTGGTTGACTAATTAATACCCCAAGCACATAGAGTAGCAAAGCAAGGCCTGCTATGATTACATATAATGTTTCTGCTATTCGGTTGTCCTGCATCTCAAGAAGCATCACAGGTATTAAATTTTTTGCATTTTGATGCTGTTAAAAGATTAATGTAAAAGGAATGCCAGTAGAAATCCTACCAAAACAGTGACAAAAAAGGGAAGTAAAACAGCACCAATTGCAGCAAAACAGATACATGTGACCAGATCAACCCCAAGTAGAAGATTGAGTCCATATGCAATGCCCAAAATCTGCAATATTAAACAGAAGGTAACTCAAAACCTCATCATCTGTGGAAAAAAATTGTGAAACTTAGAGCTTGCGTGGTAGCACTATTATTTCTTGTTTTCTATTTTTAAAAACAAAAACACAGAAACCAAAGACAGAACATGTTTAGTGTTATTGTTTCTATTTTCTACTTTCCAAAAGTCAACATTATCATATCTAGAAAAACTAAAAGTAAGAAATCCTTACATTTAAAATTTTTGAAAATAAGAAACTCATTTTTACTACTACCACTGATACCACCACCACCACCTCCACCATCAACTTTGCCAGCACCACCTCGATCGCCTCCACAATAACGTCGTCACCATCATTTTTACCATCTCTGACATACAACTATTGCTGTTGCCACCACACTACCTCCACAGCCATCACTACCACCATGTTTATATTTTTCAAAATAAGTATTATAACAAACATGTTTATAAAAAATGTAAAAAAAGAATCAAAATTTCTATTTTTTATCTCTGAAAACAGAAAAATATAAGTGATGCCAAATGACACCTTAGTTGGCCTTCCAGTTCCACTATTATTGAAAACCAAAAGGCAAAAAAAGAAAACCCTTCAGGAAAAGCATAAATGAAGCAGGTGCATGACAATTTAATGAAAAACATCAAATACCGTAGTCAGGTCTGAAGTAATCATGGAAAACTCTGCTTGGAGTCCAAGTGTTATGCATGCTGGCCTGCAATACTCCTCTCTGCAAATCTTTGCACAAAAAACATGGAAATGGAACAGATTTTTAGCACATTCAAGTAATAAAGAGAAGTCAGAAGATAATGCAGCCACATGACAGGAATGTTGGCTCATGAGTTTCAATTGCTAAGAAACAAGGACTAAAATCTCATGTGTACCCCCACACACTGGCCATATGCTGGCATGATAGGGCCATCACATACACTAGCTCATATCATGCCATACAAGACCATATCAAGGCACACAACCCTGTAAAAATAGATACACTTTTTCTTCTTTTCACTCATTTTGTACCAAAGTATATCCCTGAAACAAGGACTGTATCACACTGAGCAGCCTTCAGTACAGTATCAATCCTCAAGATTTGAATCTTTGCCTCAAGCTATTAACAATACTTGCCACATGCTAAAAAAAAAAGAAATCCTGCAAAATCAATGTACTCTTTCATGGGATAATTTTTATTCAGGTCAAATAAGGTAAGAGTGTCATCTACATTTAAGTGCCAGATTCTTCGTATGTAGGATTCGGGAATTCCTCTCGAGCAATCTCTTTTTATATTCTTTGTCATTTTCCTCCTTTCGTGCATGAGGGGATGCTTTGTCACAATATGGTTAATGCATTTGTTTAGGCTAACAATTTATAATACCACAATAGGAAGCATTTTAGCACCAAATTTAACCATCATTTAGATAGCAGCACATTTAGTTGGTGGTAGAACAGGTTTCAGCAAGCAAGATATTACTATATTTTGGATTAAAAAAGGAAAATTAATTACCTCTGCAAGATTCTTTCCAGTGATCATACCAATGCAAGTTGCAAGGTACTGGCACAAAATGGCAGCGAAATTGAAAAAGAGAACTAGTAATATGAGATCATATCCAAAGCGGGCCCCACCCTCCACAGCTGCCACCCACTTTCCAAGGTCAATGTATCCCATAGAAATCATAAGTGCAGGTCCAATAGACGGGAAAAGATGAGGCACTGCTCCCCCTGACGCCATAGTTTCCGTGGCTGGGCAATCACTGGCAGGATAACACTACTATCCACAACTCTGAGCAAACAAAGATACTTTCAACCAAGTATCAATTTGAAAAAAGTGGCACAGCCTCAAACTAAGATATTAATGATAAGTTATTTCAGTCTAAGGTGAATCTAAACAACATTTCCTCTAATGGATAATTTACCAAAAGAAAACTTCCACAGTCAGACATCCCCTATCTTCTAAGAAGAGTGGGAGACAGAAAACATGACCATGCCTGAGCAATGTCAAATCACATAAACTCCTCCAGTCCAGTTATGAAACTACAACCTAACAGCTCGTCATGCTCAAAATTCTGTTAGGATGCTCATTAACTAAGTAAGCTTTCCACAGAAAGCTGAAGTTATATCTTCAAAACCTCTCCAGAAATGACAGCCACCTCGAAGGCTGAATTTTTTAAGCGCACACACCTTACTTCTGTTTCCTTACATGACCTCAATCAGGCAAGATCCCACCAACTAAACTACTGGGATTTGGCTGAGGAAGATCCCAAGCATCTTCCATCAGTAAAGTTGCAACAGAATGCAAGCAAGTCTTCGAGTCATCCAAAAAACTTTCACCGCAACAAATCACGGAATCCTGAGGTCGTGCGCAGAATGTCTCCAAAGTCAAGGATCCTCCAAGTATCTCTGCCTAATTTGATTCACCTGCAGTAAAATTAACGATCATGGACTGAAAATTGGTAAATAATATTAAGCGACAGAATGAGCAAAGATTCCACGATAAACAATTTCAGAACTCGATTTAAAGAAGACATTCAATTGCTCCAAATTCGGAATCTTGGCCACTTCAAAATTGCCTTTTTTTTATATATTAAGAACACACTGAAAAAAGAGTATCCACAGTACTCCATCCACTGATCTAAAGAAGGTGAAGAAGAGGCAAAATAGAAGATAAAACCTATCACAAACATACTTAAAAATCTTTCTTTTGACTTACAAATCACAACAATCAACATCCAATAAACAAGAAAAAGCTAGAAACAGGAACCAACCAATCTTAGTCCCAATCCACTTCAAGTTTTCGAAAAGCCCAACCAAGCAAGTATCGATCAGTCATTTAAAAGCAAGGCAAAGAAAGAGGAAAAGAATAGAAGCAGAACAAAAAGATCTGGGAGAAATAAACACTCCTACGACCTCGGTCAAACCATACTCTCTTCTCCTATTGGCCATAAAACTCCCCCACAAACCGGTGAACAAGATTTTCGCAGTTTCAAGCCTCACAGATCAAATCCAAACACTATCTAGAAAGAAAACAAAAGACATATGGGATTGCGCAGTCTACCTCGAGTCTGCCCCACCACCGGAAATAATCGACCACCGTTGACAGAAAGAGCGAGAGACCGCAGGGAACGTCCACCGCCACCACCGCCGGCGGCATCCACCGCCACCCTCGAAGAAAAGCTTTTCCGAGGAGGGGAGGAAGAAGAGGAGTAGAAGAGAAGCTCCAACAGGAGAGATGACCATCAACTCGAAGGATTCTCTCTCTCTCTCTCTCTTCCTTCTTGTTTTATATTTATTTTTTACTTATATTTTAATTTTTTCGGGAAGATTCTTGGCTCACTATTACCGGAGCGGCGCGACCCTCCTAAGCCCAAGGAAGACCACTCCTTGCACAACGGACGGCTCGTGATCTGAGTTGCCGTCCCCTGTTTGGTGGTATGTTGATACATGCTTGGCTTTCTGTGGCAGACTGACACCGGACTCTTCCCCCAACCCGCTCCCTATCATTCGTTCACCGTTAATCCCCAGCAACGCAAAACCATCACCTACACCCTCCCAGACCGACGTGGAGTCAAGTGAAGCTGGACCGTTCACATGTGTCCACGTAGCGTCGGGAAAGTGTTTGGTGAATGTTCTGGGCCGCGTGAGATTCTCTTTGTTTATGTCTATAATTGGGTAGTAAAATAATAGGGACATGTGTGTGTGGTTGGGGCTAAGAAAGGGAAAGCCGAGGGTCAAGGGGCTGGGTGCGGTGGCCGACGCTAACGTGTGATATATCCCGTGATAGGGTTTGTGGACTGGATGCTGCCATTCTATCTACCCGCTAACCATTCTATCTGCCTTCCAATTAGCTGCCCTAGAAGTTAGATAACTACTAATAAAAGATAAAATAAAATATCATATGTTGCTTTGTTCATTTTCTAGTACGGTCAAGAGGTAATTTGACAAAAGGTAGATATTATTTGAGAAAAAACGATTAGCACTCAATTCTAGTATTAAAAAATAGCTCTACCACAACAAGTCCCAAGTTAGAATTGGTGCATTCCAGACTAATCTTGCCATCTAATACACTGACTTTATTTGAGACTATCCCACCAGTGACCAATCCTTTGATGGCATGTGCATGGTAGATGTTTGAATTTTATTTTTTTTAATGGCGCTAGATAATATAATTAATCATTTGGAAATGATATGACTTCGTACCAGTTACGACTATTATTGCCCAACATAGATGCATGTTTCATTGGTCTTGGATGTGCATTTGCCAGTAATTTTGCTGTGGAGGTAGTTTATAGACAGGGCCGTAGATGTCATTTTTCATGTGCTTATCACTAATGGCATTAGTCGCAAGCAGCAAGCTAAGCACTCTACTGTCTTATTTGGTTTACAGAAATTGGAGGAGAAAAATATGATCTCTAAGAAATAAAAAAAATTTTTCTTAATTGATTGAAGTTTTTCAAAGAGAGAGATTGAAAAAAAATTATTCCATGAAAATATAATTCTTATATTTTATAGAAAAAAATTCATAAAGAAGATAAATTTTTGAAATTTTCATGGGATAAGAATTGGAAGTCTCTTTTTTTCAAAATATTTTTTAATACTATCCTTTTATATTATATTAATATAAATAATATTATAATATTATATTAATATTTAAATTGAAATATAAAAATATAATAAGTTATTATTAATATTTATATTAATATATGTATTAGTATTATATAAATATAACAAGTTGGTATGATCTAAATGATTTAATGTTATATTATATTATATTAATATTATATTTATATTAATATAAATATAATATTAATATTTATATAAAGTTTGAAATGAAAAGATATAATTTTATATCTATTAAAGATATAATAAGTATTTTATATTATTTTTATAAAAAAATAAATATTTAAATAAATATAAATTATTCTGTAATAAACTATTTTTCATTGTCAATCAAATATGTTAAAATTATTTTTTTAAATATTATATTTTTAAAAATTAATTTTTTAAAAATAATACTTTATAAATTTTTCTCGTGAACCAAATGGCTCTTCCATGCTATTTTTGGGGTTGGAATTTTATGGCTGGCTTCTACTACGCGGGAAACTAGAGAAAATTATAGGCTAGATGGGATTTGGCATTAGCATTTGTCTTGACTGCAGTCTGAGTCTCCGCTTATGATTTGTACCATCGAGGGTTCCACCTCCAGGGGCAAATCTAGATCGAGATTTTGCACGAGCAAATTTAGGTTAGTTTATTACCTTGCGGAGAGTGAGGCGGATTCATCTGTACTTTCCATTATTGCCTATTATCTTCAAAATAAATGGAAGGTGCTCTGTATCACCAACTTGTACCGGTGAAACCTGGAGAAATAACAGCATATGGAAAAAGAAAACCAATGATTGCTGATGCAATAATCAAACATTTGAAGTTTGGGCCAACAGATGTTTTCCTTTAAAATTTTTTTTTTAAAGAAGTGCAACCAGGGATCTAGCAACTTTCATTGAGATTATTAGGTGTGACGAGGATGGTAATTTGAAATCTTCTTTTTTCTTTTCTATTTGTAAAACCAATCAAATATATAATGCAACAGTCACATACTACCCATAATGGCATTTTTGCCATATTTATATCAAAACCATGTTGGGTTGATGACTAGTTTCCTATTGTGTTTCTCAGAGAAATTCATATTTTATATCCATTATTTCAGTACACCTATTTGAACATCATTCTTAATGTGTCTCATCTATGGTTTTCTCTTTTTTTTTTTTTTCAATTAATGGATAAAACAGTTCCCATTTTTAGTCATGTGGTTCTTCATATCCACTTTCTAAAGTGGCAGCTGTAAAGTTGAGTTTTGCCCATCTGCCGCTTTGTCTTTGGTATCTTGCAAACCCATAAAATATGAGTCCTCTATAACACTATTTATAGAAAAAATCTTACAATGGAGGTACCTAAGAAGTTCGATCAATTTTCTAATCTAAGCAACACTCAATTTGCTAAAAACATTGGCTTTAAATGAATAGAGAATTTCATCTACATATTTTTCAGCATATCAAAATCTACCATATATATATATATATATATATATATATGATGAAGATGATGATGATGATCGAGAGATTTTCTATGACTTAAACTGTAGAGTATTGACTGCCTGGAAGCATATTATTGGGAAGCTAATTAACCTAAACTATCCACAGGAATATACCATTTCAAATGCTGGGAATCTATGATATGGTAAACCTTCCCGGTGATGCTAGTAACGGTAGCAAAATATGTACCATTGTTCTTTGGTTCCCATCAATGATGTAGGTAGCATTTACAGGTGTTTTAAATCTTGGCAATCCAACTCAAGGTTTATCTAATATCAGAGGATGTTTGGTTTGTAATCGAAATTGGAATGAAAATGAGAATCGAAATGGCTTGGAATCATAATCGAAATGGTCAAATCCTCCAAAGCGTTTGGTTCGTGATCGAAATCAGAATCGGAATCAAAATTAGAATGAAAATTTAAATCCATAGAGGAGAGTAGAGATTGAGTTCTGTATAGATTGAGCCATTTCCATTCTATCCTGAAATCGAAATCGAACTGAGACTCCTCCCAATCAAACTGTTGGAATGAGAGTCACTCATTCTGATTTCGATTTCAGACCTCTACTCTCCTCAATCAAATACCCCCTAAATAGAATCAAGAGGATTTTTGATTGGGTTAGTTATTTGATAGCTCAATTGTAAGCAATCTAACTCAAAACTTGGTGATCCAACTTAGCAAAATTCGCTAATTTTTCCCTCTTTTTTTAAGAGACTTGGCTTAGTTTTTAAGTAGATCAGTGTAACCAAGTTTCCAAAATTGACCTTACCAAATTATTTTTATATGTATTACATATTTCAAATTATAAAACTGTAGATATTTTGTATTTCTATTTTTAGACTATTTAAATAACAATTTAGATTATTTTATGTTGGTTGGATGTTAAGTTTTTTTTTTTTGGTGGGTTTCTGGCATAAGTACCTCAAATCATCCGTTTTTGCATGGATATCCATCCATTAAACTTTTTATCTAATTACATTAACAAATAACATTTTTTAGTATAATTTGACGCCATATATCTTTCACATTACTACCTTTAAAAAATCTAGCATCTAGTTTTATCGAATAGAGCTGCATTTTTATATATGTTTTCAGGAATATTAATGTAAAAGGGTAATAAAGTCATTTTATATATAAAATAGTTATTTATTAATACTTTTTTGGTAAAACATATGAATTTATATAAAAACAAATATCTGAAACAGATAGTGTATGTATTGCAAGATAGGCCCAGAAATGATTCCCTCAGAGACGGAGCAAGGACCCGAACACGGTAAAGACAATACATATTGGAACAAAGGAACCCAACAAAGGACGTAAAGTAGAACAAAAGGACTTGAATACAGACTCTGAACAGAGAATATAAACCCAATAAAGGTAACAGTAGGTGGCAAAAAGAAAAAAAGAAAAAAAAAAAGAGAGAGCAAATCTCTCCAAAAAAAGGCAGCATATAAACTGTACTGTAACTGACAATAGAAACATATTGATGGGGACGGATATATATTTAATTTTATATTAATTATTTATTAAAAATTTTAAATATTTATATAAGATTAAAAAATTTTACCGTTATGTTTATAAATAGGTGCATAAATTTTGATCTTGAGTACATGTCAGGACTTAAACAGAGAAATATATAAAGACTTAAAAGAAGAAATATTGGAGGATCCGTGTGGACATATATTTAATCTCATATTGATTATTAATTAAATTTTTTTTAAATATTTATATTAAATTAAAAAATTTAAATAATATTTTTGAACTAATATTTTTGTATAGGTTCTTGGATTGTTATAAATATCATTGAAAAAATGATGAAGAAACCCAACTATTAAGCAAAAGACCCCCAGCCTGATATAATGTGTCCAATTCATGCGGCAGAACAGTGAGTGAGAAATTTGTTGAATAGGCCCATGCAATAGACCAAGAGGTACATGAGACATGGTGCTGTCGCATAATATAGTATCATACTCCCAGTCCGAGATCGTGAGTAGGAGATCGCAGCAACCATCGCATACTTATGAAGAATTCTCTCCATAAGCATGCAAGGCATCTCATCACAATATCAATGCATCACAGTGGAATAAATTTAAATAATTATTATTCAACTTTAATTCAAATAATTAAATCAAATATCTTACATCCAATAAAATTTTACTAAAAATAAAACAATAGATCTAAGTTCAATGAAGTTGACAATGCTAAATCTCGCCTCTAAAAGCTCTATCCCAATATTTCTTCCCACACTCGTAATTAATTATCTGAATTTGAAAAATAGAAAGAAAGGTAATGAGCTAGACAGTCCTAGTAAGTAATAAATATCTCAACTAGATATTTCAGATATTATATAATTTTCAAGAACAATGCTGTAAATAAACATAAAAATATATTTCATGCTGATTTTATACAAATCCAATCTTTTTAAAATATTCACATATAATATAATCATAAATCCGATTCGATTCAAAACACTCGTAACTCAACAGCCTCGACTATGACCAACGTTTAACCCCCATTGGCGGGGTCCATTGAATACCAGCACATAACCCCTACTGGCAGGGTCCGCAAACACCAGCGCACAACCCCCACTGGTAGGGTCCACTAAATACCAGCACATAACCCCCACTGGTAGGATCCACTGAGTACCAACGTATAATCTCCATTGGCAGGGCCCACTGAAACATAGTTAGACTGAGAGCATAAATTCGATCTGTATCAAAACACTTTTGTATCATAATATATCATAATTTTTCACTGAACATGTGCATAATCGACGTACCATAATATTTCAAAAGTACTTTTCTTTCAAAATATAATTTCATAAATCATACATAATTTTAGAGAATAATTATTTATTTTTAGAATAAATATGAAATATCTTGAGAAAATGATTCATTACTTACCTTTCACAGAGCACTGAATGAATAGATCGACTAACTTCTAGGAGATTCTTCAGTGCCTATTATCCAAAATTATATTTTTATATTAATTTTAATTCAAAAGTAAATCTAAACAAATTCCAAATCAAAACCTCACTTAGAATCAGACTCTTCCCTAAACTCGATCAAAATCATCAAAATGAAGTCTTTCACTATGCTAATCTTAGAAGGATAACTTTAGAGAGAGAAATCGATCAAAAGAGAGTAACAATATAGAGAGAGAAAATTCTAGAGAGAGAAAGTTCAATTCTAGAGAGAGAAAGTAAGAGTTCAAACTGAAAGAAGAGAGAGAAGAGAGAGAAGAGAGAGAAATTCTCCCTCATTTTTATTTTATTATTTATTTATTTATTTATTTTTTCTTTTCTTTTTTTTTTTCTTTTCTTTTTTCTTTTTTCTTTTTTTTTCTTTTTTTTTTCTTTTTTTTTTCTTTTTTTCTTCCTTCTTCTAGTTCTTCCCATGGCCTCCCCTGGGTGAAAAAAAATGAAACAGGGGACCGAATGGTCCCCTCATACGGTTGGCTGATCGATGATCGACCGGCACAGGAATGGCTGGCAGCCGAAGGAGAGCGCACCGCCATCCCAAAGGTCTCAAACCGGTGGCCGGCGACGACCACCGACGTTCGAAAACTAAAAAAAATCGAAACCTCTCCCACGATAAAATCCGGCGACTTCGATCACCGACGAGCGTGCACACCGGCACGGGAAGGAAGGGAGAGAAAAGAGGAAGAGAACCACATGCTTACCTCGAGCTCCGGCGACCTCTCCGGCGAGGAATTGCGGCGGGCACGGTGATGGTTTCTGCGAGCGATTTCTGACGATCTTCGCCGTTTCGCTCCAGGATTCTTTGGTAGGAAGAAGGGAGAAGGGTCTCCCCTTTAAATAGAACCGAAGGAGAAAAGTTTGACTCCTCTCCGATAAGGTTTCCGACTCCGATTAGGAGCCGGTCGGGAGAAGAAGACTCCCGCAGGGAGTCTTCTTCATTTTTTTTTTGTGGGCTGGGTTTAAGGCCCAATGGGCCGGATGTTACATTCTTTCCTCTTAAAAATAAATTTCGTCCTCGAAATTTTTCTTATCTGTCACCATTGTATTGGAAGCCTGTGCATTTTGTTAAGTAAGTACATAAACTCTTCCCTGGGTTTTAGAAATCTGTCCACCACCCTTATGTTGTCCTTCATAAGTTCTTTGGCCAACTTGATTTTCAGTATTTAGCGGGCAGCTAGTAATTTTATGATCCATCTGACCACGTTTGAAACAAGCACCTGTATTCCAATGGCAATCCTTGTTTGCATGATTTTTGCCACATCTGGAGCACTATTTACTATCAATCTGTTGAGTCTTATTATCTATTGCTCCCTTAGCTGAACTTTTGATGTTTTTATTATTCTGCTCTTGTGTATCATTTGATTTTGCTCTCTTTCTTTGCTTTCTTTTCTTTTCCATGCGTTCTTCATTGACTTCTCTTTCAATTATCAGTGCTTTATTTACCACATCTGCATAAGTTGTCAATTCATATAAAACCACTTATTTTCGAATCTCAGTTCTCAGTCCCATCTCAAACTTGTGAACACGTTCTTGCTCACCATCCACTAATCTCGAAGCAAAATTTGCTAACTTTGTAAATTTTGCTTCATATTTAGTCACACTCATACCCTTTTGCTTCAAATAAATAAACTCTTGCTCTTTCTGGATCCTTATACTCCGAGAAAAATACTGATCGTAGAATATAATCCTAAATCTTTCCCAGGTAAGTATTTCGCCGTCTTGTTCATACTTGCGCTGTAGTCGCTGACAGCAGTTGTATGCTTCTTCTTGTAGTAAATAAACTGCATATCGAATCTTTTCTTCATCAAGACACTCTTGGACAGTGAAGGTCTTCTCCATCTCCATTATCCAGTTATCAGCCTCCAAAGTTCAGTAGTCCCCTTGAAAGCTGGAGGAGCAAGCTTTTTAAATTCTGAAATATTGTTCCGTTGTACTGGTTGCTCTCCATGTTGTAGTGGTGGATGCTGATGTTGTTGTGTATCTCGTTGTATCTACTGTTGTTCAAGCATTTGCTGCTGTATTTGTTGTTGCGTTTGTACCATCTCGATTAGGGTCTGCATTAACTGAGCCATATCTGGTTCCTGACGTGCTCTCGAAGTACTTCCATTAGGATCTACGACTCCCTCCTCCTGAGGAGTGCCACGATCAAATGGGGAGTGCTTGAGTAGTTCTTGTCATTCTACGGGGAGGCATGATAATCTTGTAGTAGTAAAACCTTATTAGATTCATTTATCTATTTGTTAGGATGGGTTTATTATGATGCTCATACTTTAACGTCCCAATATTTCTAATGTTTACCCACCTACACTCATACTATGTCTAATTTTATGTGTCATAATTTATCCACTTATGCTCTGATACCATATTAATTGTCACGCCTCCGGCCCAAGATCGTGAGTAGGAGGTCGCGGCAACCGCCGCATACTTATGAAGAACTCTCTCCATAAGCATGCAAGGCATCTCATCACGATATCAATGCATCACAGCGGAATAAATTCAAATAATTATTATTCAACTTTAATTCAAGTAATTAAATCAAATATCTTACATCCAATAAAATTTTACTAAAAATAAAACAATAGATCTAAGTTCAATGAAGTTGACAATGCTAAATCTCGCCTCTAAAAGCTCTGTCCCAATATTTCTTCCCACGCTCGTAATTAATTATCTGAATCTGAAAAATAAAAAGAAAGGTAATGAGCTAGACAGTCCTAGTAAGTAACAAATATCTCAACTAGATATTTCAGATATTATATAAGTTTCAAGAATAATGCTGCAAATAAACATAAAAATATATTTCATGCTGATTTTATACAAATCCAATCTTTTCAAAATATTCACATATAATATAATCATAAATTCGATTCGATTCAAAACACTCGTAACTCAACAGCCTCGACTATGACCAATGTTTAACCTCCATTGGCGGGATCCACTGAATACCAGCGCACAACCCCTACTGGCAGGGTCCACAAACACCAGTGCACAACCTCCACAGGCAAGGTCCACTAAATACCAGCGCATAACTCCCACTGGTAGGGTCCACTGAGTACCAACGTATAATCTCCATTGGCAGGACCTACTGAAACATAGTTAGGCTGAGAGCATAAATCCGATCTGTATCAAAATACTTTTGTATCATAATATATCATAATTTTTCACTGAACATGTGCATAATCGACGTACCATAATATTTCAAAAGCATTTTTCTTTCAAAACATAATTTCATAAATCATGCATAATTTCAGAGAATAATTATTTATTTTCAGAATAAATATAAAATATTTCGAAAAAATGATTCATTACTTACCTTTCACAGAGCACTGAATGAATAGATCGACTAACTTCTAGGAGATTCTTCAGTGCCTATTATCCAAAATTATATTTTTATATTAATTTTAATTTAAAATTAAATCTAAATAAATTCCAAATCAAAACCTCACTTAGAATCAGACTCTTCCCTAAACTCCATCAAAATCATCAAAATGAAGCCTTTCACTACACTAATCTTAGAAGGATAACTTTGGAGAGAGAAATCTATCAAGAGAGAGAAACAATCTAGAGAAAGAAAATTCTAAAGAGAGAAAGTAGAGAGAGAAAGTTCAATTCTAGAGAGAGAAAGTAAGGGTTCAAACTGAAAGAAGAGAGAAAAACTCTCCCTCATTTTTATTTTATTATTTATTTATTTATTTTTTTTTTCCTTTTTCCTTTTTCCTTTTTTTTCTTTTCTTTTTCTTTTTTCCTTTTCTTTTTCTTTTTTTCTTCCTTCTTCTAGTTCTTCCCGTGGCCTCCCCTGGGTGAAAAAAAAATGAAACAGGAGACCGAATGGTCCCCTCATACGGTTGGCCGATCGACGATCGGCCGGCACGAGAATGGCTGGCAGCCGAAGGAGAACGCACCGCCATCCCAAGGGTCCCAAACCGGTGGCCGGCGATGACCACCGACGTCCGAAAATCAAAAAAAATCGAAACCTCTCCCACGACAAAATCCGACGACTCCGATCACTGACAAGCGTGTACATCGGCATGGGAAGAAAGGGAGAGGAAAGAGGAAGAGAACCACATGCTTACCTCGAGCTCCGACGACCTCTCCGACGAGGAATTGCGGCGGGCACGGTGATGGTTTCTGCGAGCGATTTCCGGTGATCTTCGCCGTTTCGCTCTAGGATTCTTTGGTAGGAAGAAGGGAGAAGGGTCTCTCCTTTAAATAGAACTGGAGGAGAGGAGTTTGACTCCTCTCCGATGAGGTTTTCGATTCCGATTAGGAGCCGGTCGGGAGAAGAAGACTTTTTCATTTTTTTTTTTGTGGATTGGGTTTAAGGCCCAATGGGCCGGATGTTATACATAGAGTGCTGAGTGGTAGACCAAGTATGTTGAAGATAACCCAATGGATGTACCATAATAACCTGTGCAACCACCATCATAAAGTACAAAATCTTACGAGCATCATACACCCCCAGCTGATCCAAAAACCGCAGCTCCTTGACTCCACGAAGAAACTGATAGACATTTGCCATCCATAGATAAAATAATGGAAGCAGAGAGTAGAGTGAAAACACTTGCATAAATAGATAACAAGCAATAGCTGGCAAGGAAACACGGTAGTAAAACATGACCATGGCGCATAAGACAACAGTGACAAAGGTACCATAAGTATTAAAACAAAGGAATAAGTTGACAGGATGAAAACCCTGCACAAAACGAGAAAAAGACAAGTTAGAGTGATCACTTTGTTTTTCCTGTTGTTTTTACCATTTTGTTTTTTCTTCTCTTTTCCATTTTGATCTTCACCCTCTCCATCAATCTCAAACTTATTTTCATTACTATTTTTTTCTTTCTTTCATTTTATCACTCCTTTCCTCTTTTTCTTGAATCCACTTTATTGTGGCCAATTCCCCCATCGTTCGATCACCGGTGTCGTACACCTGCAAGAAAAATCATCACAGATCGGAGATACCTCCGACGGAGACCTTCCGACGATCAAATCAAAGAGGAGACTAGACAACAGAGGAAAATCAGGAGCTCAACGGGAGAGAGAGAGAGAGAGAGCTCAAGAGCTTAAAAGCACCTCAGAGAGCTTGAGAAAGCTTGCTCAAAACTTACCAAGATTATTGCCTTACCTCATTTTATAGTAGAATGCGGTATGATCCCGTCATTAATGGTGTAGATAACTGGGGAGTTGTCAAATCGTTGGGGGCTGTCAAATCACTGTGGATTGTCAAGTCATTGGGATTAATCCATATCCTTGGCAGGACAATATCCCAGGGCGGCCATACCGCATGTCCTTGAAAGGACAACTGCTCATAGCGATCGTACGGCATTTGGGTGGACTGACCGACTATATGTCGGTATTCGATTACCGGGATGTCGGATGATGATCCGGAGACACCGTCGGCTAGTCTGATGCCTTGCGGAAGTCGGATGTCGGCCGCCATCCCCGACAGTGAGTCGGTGATTCGGACTCGGTCGCTCGACCGGTCGAAAACAGTATGGGTCTGTTCGATCGATATACCTTCAGTCGGATATTGTCGACAGCCATTGTCGGCAGTCATCATCGGAGTCGTCCATCAGAGTCGTCTGTCGATCCGATCGGTAGAGTCGAACGTAGGTCGGATCGGTCCGAGGATGAGTCGGCGTACAGGGGTCGGTCGGTATATCCCAACAGTTGCCCCCCCCACTCCTGAGTCGGATGTCGTATTGGCCAGCATTTCCACGTGGGCGATGGCTTCGGACGAAAGGAGTGGTTTCCCATCACGTCATGCTCTATCTCTAACGATCGTACCAATGAGCGATCTGGTGTCGGACGTCCCATAGGGAACGCAAACCGCTGTCTCTTTGGGAATGTGAACCACTGTCTCCTTGGGAATGTGAACCACCGTCTCCTTGGGAATGCGAACCGTCATCGGTTAATGAATTTTGAGATGCGGTTTTTCCGTCACGTGTCAGGGGGCTATTAGGCCAGAACCGTTCATGCGGATGGAGGCGACGTGGCTTGATCTGGGGGCAAGTGCGTCGAACCGTCAGACCGAGGAAGGGCCCAGGCGCTGCCACGTGTCGGCATCCAAAAAGTCCTCGTTCGACGTATTGAGAATAGTATCCCAAAGCCAATCGTCAGTCTGTTGATGGTTGTGCTCTTTCTTGTATTAGTATATAAATATAAATTAATAAAAATTATTTTGATATTTTTTATCACAAATTGTTTCATCTTCTAATGAACTCCTGTGTTGTGGTGAAGTCCTTAGAACTATTTAGACTCGACAAAGGAGGATTTGTTGTTTAATCCTTAAACCTGTTCGCGATCAAATAATACGTTGTTACCAAGGACAACAACGTTTATCAAGCATAGGTCGTTGTCTGCCATATGGGTTGGTTGTCCTCTTAACCAAAGAGTATGGAGATACTGGTATGGCATACAGGTGAGATGTAAAGATACATCTGCACTGAACGTGACCGACTCCGGAGCTTTTTTTGCTGTTAAGATTTGCTCCGATGGGATATGGGTATAACTGTTCCTCCGATCTGAGACTGCCACAGTGACTTACAAGCAACTCACTGCACTTAGGCACTGGACTACCTGAATTTCTAATTTAGTGACGGAAGGCTGCTGGGTATAGTCAAGTACTTGACTTGTCGGTGCGTGTGTCAAGATGGGATTGATCACTCCAGTTCAGGAGCTGTGTACAGTCGTGTTTCAATTTAGCAAAATCTTGGCCAGGGTAGTCCTAGAGAGGAGTCACAGGACTGTTTGAGTTGAGCATGATTCGGATGATCTGATCAGGGTTGACAGTTTAATCCTGAGTCATCCTATGCACAGGGGTCAAAAGGGATGAATTATACAGTAACCATATTCACATAGTTTCTGAATGTTACGATTGTGACTATTCGACCTATCCGGATGTCGAATACCATTGCTAGATGGTCACTTCGATTAGTACAGGAATTGATTCCTGTGCTACCGGCTTAGGTTCGAACCTGCGGGGTCACACATATTAGAGATTCCTATCTGATCTGATGGCTGGTGAAGAGTCCCACTGGACTGGAACTCTTCGACCAAGAGTCCTAATGCTCGAAGACTCTGAGTCCTACGTGTCTGGGACTCTGTAATCGAGAATCAGGATTCTCTGATCATGAGTTTCACACATTTTAGGTATCGAGGTCAAAAGTCCCACTAGTTTGGGACTCTTCGATCAAGGTTTCATATCGATGGACTTTGATGTCCGATTGCCCATCGGATTTGGACTCAGTATTTATGAAAGGTTTAATTAGTGATTTGATCGCTAATTAACTCAATTTGATTGAGTAATTATTTTTGGATCAAGTCCAATTGAATTGGATTCAGTTGGGTTTGATCCGATTAGGTTAAGAGTTGACCTAATCACCGAGGTGGTTTGGTCCCTGATCTGATCAGGGGTTGGGCTTAGTCAATTTCTGATTTGATTAAGATTTTATTGAGCCTAATTAAGTCTAATTGTGTTAGATTTAATTTAGTCTAATTGTGCCTAATCTATTTGAATAAGGTTGGTTCAATTAGATTGGTTTAAAATTTCAAACCACTTTGACTTATCTCCCTGCACCACCTCACCCACCTGCGCCTATTTGAATTCATGAAAAACAAGTTCTCGTGAATTTTCTCTCACGCAGAAGCCTTCCCACGCCCCTCCCTTGTGTGCCATTTTGAGTAGATAAAGATGGTTGGTTGGCCATTCAAATTCAAATGATGTTTGAATTTGAATGGGCAACTAATCTCATGTGCCACCTTATCCACTTGTACGCCACTTACTCTACATGAAAAAAAGTTTCTCGTGTAAATTCTCCACACACAAAGAACCCACACCCCTTCTCTTCTCACACCTTGAGTGGATAAAGATTGGTTGGTTGGCATTTGAATTCAAATTCGATTTGAATTCAAGTGAGCAACCACCTAGCTTTATTCTCTCACGCGATGAAAATGCTGTAAAGATGCGGTCTTGCACCATTTTAAAAAGAAAGAGAAGGTGGGGCATGCATATATCTGATCTGAGAGAGAAAGGGTGGCATGAGAAAGGCCTTCTGCATGAGAAAAGAAAAGTAAAGAAAAGAAGAGAGAAAGGGTGTAGGGTCTTTTGTGAGTACCCTAAGGTTTCTGCCTAAGGTTCGGGAAGTGAGAAGGTGAGCTACGAGTGTCGTGAGCCTACCAAACTTTAGAAAAAGCTTCATCAATCTCTCAAGTTCCTTTGTTGATGATCCAGAGCATTCGAGGAGTCAGCAGACACTGATTGAAGGAGTTTGATCAGCATCGGCCATCGAAAGGATTCTACAATGAACTAGCATTCGTGAAAAGTCGATCAGACCGGGAGCTTCGTGTGGATGATCCACGGAGGCCAAACATATTATGTGGCTGTATTGCGATGATCAGACCTTTCCGACGGTGATCAAACTGCAGCGATCGACTACCTGCACGAAGGTAATGTGTTCTGAACACATAACAGTAAAATATTTACGGTAGAATTCAAAATTTTAAATTTAAATGCATGCTATATATATCATATTTAGATTCTTATTTAAGATTAATACATATTAATTAATTAGATTAATTAATAATTTTTACTATAAAATTATAATTTTGAAAAAATTTTAAAATTATCATTTTACCCCTGCACTGAAATTCACTTTACGGTGCGCTTTCATCTCGACCGTTGAAGGGCCTTATATATATGCGGCCACTTACATCCAAAACTTCATTTTTTGCTGTAAATCCATTCCTGACACTGAGGCCTTGTCGAATTGTTCCCCAGTTCCAGGTAGTTGTCTCCGTCCTCTTCCTTTGAAAGCTCTTCTTGAAGTTTTTTCTGTTCCTGCCTCTTTGCATCCTTTCTCCTTTGTCATTTTCTCTTTGTTCTCCTTTCTGGGGCTAGCATTATGGCTAGAACCTCTCCTCGAGGAAGTCAGTCGAGGAATCCGACTGACGATTTTCGATCGACCCCAGAGGTGGAGGCTTCTTCACTTTCGGGGGCAAACGTCGAACGGCTCAGGGAGCAGTACGGTATCCCAGAGTAGTTCGAACTCTTCGCCCCTGGGACCGAGGGTCGGGTTAACAACCCACCTCCAGGCCAGGTGGCCTTTTATGTTGAAGACCTTCGGATAGGTCTTCGCTTTCCGATTTTGGAGTTTGTCCGAAGAATTATTACGGACTTTGCCCAACGCAACTGGCGCCGAACTCAGTCCGGTTAATAATCAATTTTGCTCTGTTGTGTCGGTTTTTGCCGACCTTTTCTCGAATTTTTCTCTTCTGGGTGTTCTTCGTCCTCCGACCCCATCCGAAAGCCCGAGGGTGGTGGTTCTTCAATCTCCAGAAGGATCTTTCGTTCATTACCGGTCTTCCATCGTCGATCCACGGGTGGAAGAACTAATTTTTCTTTGCGTCTTCTTCGCTACCTTGGGGGTTTCCTTCCCGCTGGGGCGACCCTCGGACTCAGCCGAACGAAAATAGTCGGGTGGAGGCTGGAGATCGAGAGGACTTTCACCGACGGAAGGATGTGTCGGTGCCGAAGCAGAGGGAGCTCGTCATCGAGCAAGCTCTGTACGATGCCGGCCTGAGTTTAGTTCTCCATTTAGGTACAGTTCGATTTATCGATCATTTTTTATCTTTTTTATCCATCTTTGGACTTGTGCTGATTCTTTGTTGAAATTACAGTCATGCCGTCGAGAGTGAGGCTGACAGATGCCGACATTCGGCAACATGCGGCGAGGAAGAGACCGACGCCCGGGGCCGGACCTTTGCGGCCTCCCAAGAGGCCTTAGATATCATCGCCGACCGACATTGCGATGGTGGCAGCGTAGCCCGACACCGAACGTGCAACGGGCTACGAGCCGGTGATCGCTCTGTCAGCACCGGCGGTTCCACCTGAGGCACCGTTCGAGGAAGGGGCAGCTGAGGGGGCAGCCGAAGGAGTGTCGGCTCCCCCATCCACAGAAGAGGTTCGGGCTGAAGCACGTGAGCCCAAACAACCTACGACGGCTCCCGTTGCATCCTCGGGAGGGACCCAGTCGAGCTCGAGCTTTTTGTCTCTCTCCGACCTCCGGGCTTGGGCGACCGACTGGGGGAAGGCACCGATGGCGCCGGTGGATGACACATGGTCGGCGGGCCACATCGCGTCGTCCGATGTCCAGGTTCTCGAAGGAGCGTCAGCCCTGGCCAACCACAATTTGGCTAGGAGGTTGTGTCAGGCGACCATCCTCCCAACCGACCGGGAGCTCCTGAAGGATCGACCGGTGTCCGACATGCTTTCTGCTTTTTACCTGACCATGATCCAGGTGAGTTCTTCTTCTTTTTCTTTCCCCTTCATTGTTATTTCTATCATTTCATTTTTGTGACGACCGACCTTCTATTTACAGCTGATCTACAGCATGTCCAAGCTGGAGGCCGGGTACCGAATGTTCGGCGATGTTCGGGCAGCCTGAAAGAATCGGGCCGAAACCGTCGAAGCGAAGAAGGCAACACTGGTGGACCAGCTGAAGTTGTCGGTCGACCGTGAGGCTAGGCTCGAGGAGGAGAGCTCCCGACTCCCCAACGGCCTAGCCGCCTTGGAGGTCAAACTTCAGTCGGCTCACGGGTAGATCCAGTGCAAGACCCGCTCCGTTCATCGACTGCGGTAGGAGTGGGACGGCTACGTCAGGGAGCTCGAGGCCGAGCGCGAACAGCTTCGCGTTAGCTTGGAGAACCTGGCTAAGGTCGAGGAGAACTTGTCCTCTGCCCAAGCCGATGCCGACATAGCGAAGGCAGAGGCAGAGTCGGCCAAGGAGGCACTGAGCCGGGTGGTGGAGGACTTTCGTGGCTCAGATGAGTACCAGGAGGAGCTTCTCGAGAGTGGATTCACCTCCTATCGGGTGGGGTACGAGGATGCCCGGGATGCAATTCAGAGTCTACACCCGGAGCTCGACTTGAGCGGCATCGTCCCTCCAGGGTCGGAGGACCAAGCCGCAGAGGAAGAGGCCGACCCACTGCGGACGGAATGAGTTGCCAAAGATGAGGCGACTCCAACCCCCGATCTCTCCCCGACCCGAGCGGGCATGTCGGTTGCTCCCGAACTCTACCCGATGCAAGAAGTCGACTCTGACGAATAGTCAGAGTATCTGCTCCGTTATCTTTGTATTTCTTTTTTTTTCTTCTGTTTAGTCTTTGATATTTGTAATCGAGCTTCGTTCCAATTTTGTAACCGGGCTTCGGCCCAATTTTGTGATCGGGCTTTGATCCAATTTTGTAAGTCATTTCAACTTAACAAAATCAAAGACTTTTCACACCTTTTCCCGCGTGCGGTTGAATGTGTTTGACTTGCCGAGCCATTCCTGAGAGTATAGGTCGTAGCTCCGACATACCTCGTTAGGACGTTCGGTAGGATCTAGCGTAGCCGATCAAAGTAGTCAGTAGCGTGCGCCGTGCCAAGGGCAGTACAAGTCCCGATCGCAGGCCGGCACCCCGACCATCATACGGATAGCATAGGATTCGATGGTCGAGAGTCGTACCTATTGTAGGTCGAGTGTCCGCCGCCCGGACCTTGGTCGGGCGTGTACGTCAGGCCGAGTGTCGGCCAATCAGCAAACGTAGCTTGTCGACACGATCATTCCGTAGAGTCCGATAGTCGAGTAGTGTCCGACGTATTCGGATAGGATAACGATGAAGAGTCGAATATCCATTGTCCGATCCTTGGTCGGGCGTGCACGTCGGGATGTGTGATAAACGGTGGCAAGTCGAATATCCTTCGATCGGTCGTGACCAAGTCGGTGTGTCGTAAGTCGAATACCCGTTGCCTAGACCTTAATCGGGCGGGTACATCGCGATGCATGATAGACAGTGGTAAGCTGAATATCTTTCGACCAGTCGTAATCAAGTCGGCATGTCGTAAGTCGAATACCCGTTGCCCAGACCTTGATCGGGCAGGTATATCGCAGTTGTCTTGGCATTTTGCCCTTTTTAGTCGAAGCTAAGTCGGCAAGTTAGCCAACCGCATTGCTCGAGAGTCGACTGTGGAAGGAGCGCGGCTTCAACTTAGAGATGTTTCATCGCCAGCACTGGCCTTTCGTTAGTGTAGATAGAACGATTCTCGTAAGAGTCATGTGTCATCGACGATCGAGCCATAGATTCGGTGATCGAGTCATAGATTCGACGTAGAGTCATAGATTCGGTGATCGAGTCATAGATTTAGTGTAGAGTCGACAATCGAGTCGTAGATTCGACGTAGAGTCGGCGATCGAGTCATAGATTCGGCGTAGAGTCGACGATCGAGTCGTAGATTCCCAACGAGACATGGGACTCAAGTCGGAACGTCGAGGCTCGTACTTCTAGCGAGGGCCGACCCTCGGCGGAGAGCCAAACTTTATAGACTCTGGAGTTTTGAAATTGTATTGTATTCTGAGCAAGAGTGGCATACAGAATTCATTGATAATACAATTTCAGGTTGTCAGCATTCCAAGTTCGAAGAATGGCCGTCTCTTCCAGGGTTTCAAGTCGGTAAGTGCCCGGCCTGCAGGTGTCTGCTACCTTGTAGGATCCTTCCCAGTTTGGAGATAGTTTTCCTTGATCCTAAGGCTTCGAGACTT
Source organism: Elaeis guineensis (assembly GCF_000442705.2). Lineage (NCBI taxonomy): Eukaryota > Viridiplantae > Streptophyta > Magnoliopsida > Arecales > Arecaceae > Elaeis > Elaeis guineensis. The sequence continues at coordinate 14,601,091 of NC_025994.2, forward strand.
CTGCCTTCCTTAGAACCAGGTCTCCGGGTCTGAAAGACTTTGGCCTAACTTTAGTGTTGTAGTATCAGGCCACTCTTTGTTGGTAGAAAGCCATGCGGAGTTGAGCCTCGCGTCGGAGCTCGGGTAGGAGGTCCAAGTCAGCTCTCCGACACTCGAAGTTGCTCGGTTCACAGTATTGCTCAACTCTAGTCGATGGCAGCCCGATCTCTAATGGAATCATTGCCTCCGTCCCATAGGCCAAATTGAAAGGAGATTCCCCGGTCGGGACCCGTGGTGTCGTTCGGTATGCCCACAGGATCGAGTGCAACTCTTCGATCCAGAGGCCTCTGGCTTCATTCAGTCGAGTCTTCAACCCATGCAGAATGGTTCGGTTGGTTACTTTGACTTCCCTATTGGACTGTGGATGGCCGACCGAGGTCAACTTGTGCATGATATGAAATCTCGCACAAAACTTCCTAAAATCATTGTTGTCGAACTGTCACCCATTGTCGGTGATGATGGTGTACGGTAGTCCGAACTTAAAGATGATGGACTTCTGGACAAAGTCTTCCATCTTACGCTCGATGATTTGCGTCAGAGGTTCGGCCTCCACCCACTTGGTGAAGTAGTCGATTGCGATAACTATAAACTTTCTTTGGCCAGATGTTGGGGTAAAGGGCCGAGTATATCGATCCCTCATTGAGCGAAGGGCCACGGGGCAACAATGGAAGTCAGTTGGTTGGCGGGCCAATGTTGTAAGTTGGCATACTTCTGACATAGCTCACACCTCCGAACCAAGTCAGCCGCGTCTTTCTTCATGGTGGGCCAGTAGTAACCTTACCGTAGGAATTTGTAGGCCAAGGATTTGCCCCCCAGGTGACTCTCGCAGATCCCTTCATGCACCTCTCTGAGTGCGTAGTTCGCATCCGTCGGTCCTAGGCACCGTAGCAAGGGAAGGGAGAATGACCTTTTGTAGAGTCGTCCGTCCATCATTACATACTGGGAGGCCGTCCACCGGAGTCGCTTGGCTTTCATGGGATTTTTGGGGCTGGTTCCGTCAGTCAGATACTGAACAATCGGGTCCATCCAGTTTGGCTCAGTCGTTAGTTGTAGTACCTCCTCAGTCCTGTTGATGCTCGGTTGCTCAAGACTCTCCATGAGTGTCCGACCCAAGGTACCGTAGGCAGACGTCGCAAGCCTGAAGAGTGCATCGGCCTGAGCATTCTCCGATCTGAGAATGTGGGAGATCTCGAAATACTTGAGGTGTGCCACGAGATCTCTCACCTTCTGAAGATATTTCGCCATGAAATATGGACAGAGTTGTTGCGCGAATATGACCAAGGTAAATATCATCTTCTCCGCCTTTGAGTATCGAGTTTCGGCCCTGTGGAGCACTTTGCTGGTATAGTATATGGACTGGTGGGTTCAGCTCTCATTCTCCTGGATGAGTATCGAACTAACCGCCTCTAGGGCAGTGGCCAAATAAAGGTATAATATTTCTCCGACCTCTGGCTTTACAAGCAGGGGTGGAGAAGCCATGTACTTTTTCAAATCTTCGAAGGCTTGTCGGCACTCATTCGGCCAAGAGAAATCCTTCGTCTGCCTTAGGGTTTGGAAGAATGGGAGGCACCTCTCAGCCGACCGAGAGATAAATCGACTGAGCGCGATGATCTTTCCATTGAGCTGCTGCACCTCTTTTTTGGTGTTCGGATGCCGCATGTCGATGATCGTCTTTATCTTCTCAGGATTGGCCTCGATCCCACATTGAGAAATGAAGAACCCGAGGAACTTCCCCGAAGCTACCCCAAAGGTGTATTTAGTTGGATTTAGCTTCATCCGATATCGTCGAAGAGTGCGAAAGATTTCTTCCAAGTCTTGGATATGATCTGAAGCCTGTGCGCTCTTCACCAGCATGTCATCCACGTACACCTCCATGTTGTGCCCGATTTGATCTTTGAAGATCTTATTGATGAGGCGTTGGTAGGTGGCTCCGATATTCTTCAGACCGATGGGCATCACTCTGTAGCAGTAAAGGCCCTTGACGATCATGAAGGTCGTATGCTCTTCATCCTCGGGCACCATCCGAATTTGGTTATATTCGGTGAAGGCATCCATGAAGCTGAGCAGTCGATAATCGGACGTCACATCCATCAGTTGGTCGATCTTCGACAGTGGGAAGCTGTCCTTCGGGCAGGTCCAATTCAAGTCAGTGTAGTCGATACAGATCCTCCACTTTCCATTGGCTTTCTTCACCATGACGACATTTGCGAGCCAATCGGGATATGTGATTTCTCTGATGAAGCCCGCCTCGAGTAGCTTGTCCACTTCCTCGTCGATGGCCTTCTGTCTTTCAAGGGCGAAAGTCCGTTTCTTCTGTCTCACCGGCTTCACACCAGGGGCGATGTTGAGTCGGTGAGTCATTGTTTCCAAAAGTATGCCAGACATATCCGCTGCCGACCAAACGAATATGTCAGCGTTTGCTTTCAACAGCTTTATCAACTGCCATCACTTCGGGTCGGACAACTGCGACCCGACCCAGACGACCTGCTCAGGATTCTTTGTCATCGGGATGGAAATCAGTTGTTCAGCCGGTTCACCTCGCTCCTTCTCTTTCCATTGGTCCAGCTTGTCGACCGTCAGGGAGTCCTTCGATTCATTGCTTTGAGTAGAGATTTAGAAGCATCGTCGGGCGAACTGTTGATCCCCACATATTTTTTCGGCTCCATTTTTAGTTGGAAACCGTACCAGCAAGTGGTAGTCGAGACTATCGCCCTGAGGATATTTAGTCCGGATCTTCCAAGTATGGCGTTGTAGGCCGAAGGTACTTGGACGACCGTGAATGTCATGTGGACGATGCTTTATTGTGGTTCGGTCCCAGCTGTCATGGGAAGAGTAATTTCTCCTTCCACCGCGATGGCTTCCCCGACGAAACCCACTAGGGGCGTAGAGACTCTTCTGAGTCGATCGATCGACAGTCGCATTCGGAAGAAGGTTGAGTAAAATAAAATATTAGTGGAGCTTTCATTATCAACAAGAATCTTTTTTACATCATAGTTTGCTATTGTCGTCGAAACAACAACAGCATCATCATAGAGAGTTTGGATTCTCCGAGCATCCTCATCTGTGAAGATGATTACATTGTCCTGACGTGGCCTCTTCATCGACTCCCCTTCAGCAGTCGTTCCTCGGTCCAGTCATTTGGAGATCATGTTGATGACTCCAGCAGTAGGCTGATTATTCACTGCCTCTTCAGTTGGTTGGGGTCGTTGGTCGGGAAGGGGCCGAACCGGCGGATCCCTTTGGTACTTCCCGAGATACCCTCATCGTATGAGGGCCTCTATTTCATCTTTAAGCTGGATGCATTGCTCGATGGTGTGACCGTGGCCCTGATGGAACTGAAAGTACCTTCTCCGATCGAGGCCTTTTGCCTTCAGAGGTGGAGGCCGTCGCAGATATTCCGCTCCTATTTTCATCAGGATCTGTGCACGAGGAGCAGAGAGAGGAGTGTAGGAGTCATACCTGCGATGCGTCGGTCTCAGACTCCGGCATCAGGGCGATCTTGGACTCTGTCGTCGGGGCAAGACCTGTTTATCAGTCGGAGGCCTGCTGGGTTCAACAGCAGCCTGATTTTTCTTCTACTTCACCTTCTGGCCCGTGCCTTCGGTCAGACGTTGGTCGGAAGCTCCTTCGTCTGCGTGCATGTATTTGTACGCGCGCTCCAGCAATTCGGCATACGTCTGGGGGAGGGTTTTGTCCAAGAAATATGTGAACCGAGACCCCCTTAGCCCCCTCTTCATGGCCAAGATAGCCATGTCTTCGTTGAGGTCCCAGACCTCAAGTTTGGCTGTGTTGAATCGGGCCACGAAGTATCGGAGCATCTCATTTTCTCCTTGTTTGAGGGAGAAAAGACTGTCTGAGGTTCGTGGCGATTTTCGGCTAGTGCTGAAATGGGCCACGAAAGAATGCTCGAGCTGCCCGAAGGAGTGGATACTCCCTGAGCAGAGGCCAGAGTACCAGGCTCTGGCAGTTTTACAGAGCATGGTGGAGAAGCCGATGCAAAGGAGGGTATCAGTTGCCCATTGAATTATCATGAGAGCCTTGTAGCTCTCCAGATGGTCAACTGGGTCGGTGGAGCCGTCGTAAGGCTCTACGTGAGGCATCTTGAACCGACTAGGGATCGGTTCATCGAGGACAAATCGGGAGAGAGGTTGGGTGGTCCGAAAGTCGACATCATTCGAAGACTTCTGACCATCTGCCTGGAGTTGGGCAAGCCGACGGTCGATTTCTTCGAACTTACGTTCATAGTCATCCAACCGTCGCTGTTGTGAAACCTCAGGGTCAAACCTCCCGACGAACTTGAGAGTGAGGTGGACGGTGTCTGCGGCCGCTTCTCCTTCCTCGCCCACTCCAGCTGGGAAGGAGAAAGACGTCGGGACCGGTGGGTGTCGCGTTGTGGCTGTCTCGCCCCTTCTCGGTGGGAGTGCTGAGACGGCTGCTCTTGAGGAGGAGACGAAAGTTGATGCGGACGTCGGCGGCTGCTTTTGGACGGCATAGGGTGCGCCATCGGTTGTTCCGTTGGTGGTTGTGGCAACTGAGTTGGTTGCTATTAAAGGTTTTTGACCGCATCCGTCAGAACGGTCATTTGCCGCACGATCGCTGCGATTTGTGCCTCCGTAGTCACCACCGGATGTGGGGAGCTGGGCTCTGCCATGGAAGGTGAAGGAGGGGCCTCTTCCCGACGGAAAGAGCGCCTCGCCGACCCTGTAGCTCTTGATCGCCGAGCCTTGATTTTCGTCATCTCGAGAGATTTTTTCAAGCTCTGTGGAGCTTGCTGTCTTACCTTTGTCGAATACTCCTTCCTGGCGCGCCAAATCTGTTGCGGCCAATCCCCTCGTCGTCTGATCGTCGGTGTCGCGCACCTGCAAGAAAAATCTTCACAGACCGGAGATACCTCCGGCGAAAATCCTCCGACGGTCAAGTCAGAGAGGAGACTAGGCAACAGTGGAAAATCAGGGGCTCAGCGGGAGAGAGAGAGAGGGAGAGCTCAAGAGCTTAAAGGCGCCTCAGAGAGCTTGAGGAAGCTTGCTCAAAACTTACCAAGACTGTTGCCTTACCCCATTTTATAGTAGAATACGGTATGGTCCCGTCATTAATGGTGCAGACAACTGGGGAGTTGTCAAATCGCCGTGGGTTGTCAAGTCACTGGGACTAATCCATGTCCTTGGCAGGACAATGCCCCAGGGCGGCCATACCGCATGTCCTTGATAGGACAACTGCCCATAGCGGTCGTATGGCGTTTAGGTGGGCTGGCCGACTATATGTCGGTATTCGGCTACCGAGACGTCGGGTGATGATCTGGAGATACCGTCAGTTGGTCTGGTGTCTTGCGGAAGTCGAACGTCGGCTGCCACCCCCGACAGTGAGTCGGTGATTCGGACTCGACCGCTCGACCGGTCAGGAACAGTATGGGTCTGTTCGGCCGACATACCTTCGATCGGATATTGTCGGCAGTCGTTGTCGGCAGTCATCGTCGGAGTCATCGTCGGAGTCGTCCGTCGGTCCGGTCGGTAGAGTCGGACATAGGTCAGACCGGTCTGAGGGTGAGTCGACGTACAGAGGTCGGTCGGTATATCCCAACACACTTTGTTCTTGCTTTTGGCCACTCTTGTAACCCATAAGCTTTGCATTCATGTACCAGCCTAGAAGTAAAAAGAAATCAGTAAATATACCAAGTGAGATCCAATTGTCCAGAACAAGCTTCAGCCAGTTAACATGTGTTTTTTGATAGTAAAGTTGCCGTTGTGCGCTCGAAATAGGAAGAATAAACAAATAACTGCGGAGTGCTGAATAGAGACTGAATACAAGCGAAAGTGGCCTGTGGCTTGGACTCGTTGATGTAAAAATAGAGGCATGGTCAAAATAGGAAGTATTTAATAAGTGGATGCCTTCTAGTTGATTAGCAACATAGGCAAAAGTATAGAGCAAACGGGATTGAAAAACCAAAGCAACATATATAACACCCACATAAGAAAACACATGTAGATGGGAGAAAAACCAGGTGCTATAAGCCCTACGATTAAATCACAATGACTAGCTACTGCAACCCACTCCAAAAAGCAAAGATTGAAAGGAACCAAATAGATGTACCAAGGCTTTGAGCATAAAGAACACAGCAGAAAATATACCCAGGTGGAAACAGATAGCAAGCCTTCTATTAGAGGGATTATTGATGCCAAAGAAGCTGTACACCATACCCATCAGCTTGAAGAAGTTGGAAACATCGGACATCAACTGCTGCCAAATTAGCCCATTTGAGATCCCCATAACATGCTAAATCAGCCAAAGAATCTGCCACCTGGTTACTTTCATGATAAGTGATTGTTAAAGATATAATAATCGATTTCTAGTTCCACAAATCTTTGATTAAAGGATCATGCAACCGATCATGGAGTGAGAACTAGTGAGCCACTAAATAATCATGACAAAATCACCTTTGAGCTAATGGGCTATACAAAATTTATCTTGAGTGTGCCAATAGGTGGAGGTAGCCATGAAACTTGAAGTGGTGAAATGAACACCTGAGAATAAAAGGAGGGAGAACTACCCTAATGCGTTGACAGCACACCTAAAGGTATCTTAGAGATTGAGAGATTAATATGGTAGAGTATAGAAGCCCTACGAATAAGTTGAACTGAAATATTAAGTGTGCGATTGAAAATTCTGCATTGAGGAATTTGACATATAGACAATTAATTCCAGCAAAGAAGAGGAAAGGGAAGATACTTGGTAGATGCTGCTTAATTGCTGCCAACACTCTTGAGCAAAAGAGCAAGCAACAATGATATAGTTACAATCTTCGGTATGAGAAGGGCAAAAATCACAAATCTGTTGGTGCAATAGAATAATATTAAAACGAGCTAAGATCTCTTTACATGATAGTCTGCCTCATCCAATTCCTTCACCAAAAAGTCTTGATCCGTGGGGGGAAGAGGTAACTTCCAAACCTAGGCACAAGTAAAATCTGTTATAGCACTTTGCTGAGAGGAAAATAGATAAGTCCTTGAGAGAAATCTGGATTAGTTTAGTCACACCCCAAACTGGCTGATCAAGCCAGATATCATTGGCTATGGGTATCCGCAGTGTCTGCTTCAGCATGTTAGCAGAAAACAATGTGAGCAAATTCAGCAGTTGAAAGTGTAAATGTGAAGGCAAACCACCACCAAGTGTTGCTTGCATCTGCAATTGATAGATATATCATAAAGCATCAAGCTTGTAGAAAATAAATTATATTGTCTAATCTCCTTTTCCATCTTGTGACAGCCTTGCATACATTATTTAGTAATAAAGATAATTTGACCCCAAGAGAGTAATTGCCATTGCAATGTCAAGCCAACCTAACAACATCATGACAACCCTAAAAAGTTAACCAAAACTTTTCAAACCTAAATGAAACAAGGCCCCTGGTAATGTGATCAAGAATGTTTACTAAAATAGGGCGATGATCAGATGCAAATCGAGGAAGATGGATGATAGTGGATTCTGGATAATGATCTAATTAGAGATCAAAAAAAAAAAAAAAAAATCCTATAGATACATTCCCAAACCCTAGCTAATTCTTGCCTATTATTACACCAAGTATATAATGAGCCCTGAAAACCTAAATCAAGCAAACCAGATATGCAGGTAAACAGCCTAAACTCTCAAATGTCTCTATTGACTTGGAAAGGCTTACCACACTTATCTCTTACATTCAAAATATAATTAAAGTCCTCAATGAGAAAAAAAGGAATGCCTATAGCTAAAAAACATCACCAACTTTGGACCAGACTTAACAATGCTCACTAGCCATAGTACTAGCATAAATTTCCCCCAAAATCTAAGTGGGTTCATTAGGGGGGGAAATAACCTCAAAAGCAATTTGATGATCAATATGCATGAACTAAACCTCACCTGGATTCTTCTGCCAAGCAATAATGATGCCACCCAACAAACCTTCAGATAGAATAAGATAAACATCCTACCTAGGACCTAGAAAACGTTGGACAAAAGCCAAAGCATAGGCTTGGAGCCTAGTTTTTAGGAAATATGACAAGTCAGGATTATGCAACCTTAATAAAGTTTTGACATAGTTAGCAAAAGGGGTTTAGCTGCCCCCTTGCAGCTCCACACTAACATTTTTATAGAGAAGAAGAGGGTAACTTTTGAGCCACTCCTGACTCAGAACCCATGGTACTAGTACTAGAAGTAGACTGAACTAGCAAAGGCAATTCTTTTACAGATGGATCAAAAATACCTTTATTACCAATAAGAGTGGATTGCAATTGAGAAAAAATAGCCTCATGAGACAAAGAGGAAGAGCCGTCCTTGATCTTAGAGACCACTTTTGAAGAACTAGCAGCAATCTGATGTTGTGATTTCACTAAATCCGTATAAGGCTATGCGGCATTTGAATCAACCTATGTCCAAACCTTGATAATGGCACCCTTTTGCTTGGAACCTGAAATATTCATTTGATCAATACTTTTCTGACCAGACTGCTTAGATTCTCCTTCAAGAATAATCTTGGCATGAGGAGGGGATTTAGATTCAAGAGAATTGTTAGCAGAATGATTCTTCTGAGGTGACCTCTTCCGCTACCCCTTTTGTTTCCTCAAAAGATCAATTTTAGCTTGAAAAACTAAAAGAACACCGATCTCCATTATGTGAGGTCCTTGATTCTCCTAAGAGCACAAACCCATCAATGGAGAAAACATAGATTTTGTAATATTTTAAATAGCATCGACCATAGGTTGATCCCTAGGAGGTGACATTTTAGCCATTTTTTTAGGTACGAACTAGTCTAGCTTAATTTGTCTATCTATAGAAGTCTGCTGACAAGCAGACACTCCTGATGTGGTGGACATTGGAACTCTAGCTGCTCAAATTCCAGGACCAAACAATGGGACTGATGATTCCTCGGGATGCCAAGCAGCCACAAGACTCCATGGTGACACTTATATGATCACATCCCTAGTATATATTAGGCAGTTCCTCACTAAAAAATTGCTGCCATATAGCAGTATCTTGAACTCTTAACTTCACTCCTGGGCAAATAGGCTTTTTAACATCCAAGATAACAATAATGTTAGGAATTGTGTCCTAAAATCAATCATTTGATGATTGTGTTGATTATAAATATATATGAATTAATAAATAATAAAAGTTATTTAGCATTTTTCATCATAAGGATATATCTTTTAATGAACTCCTATGTTGTGATGAAGTCCTTAGGACTACTTTGATCGATAAAGGAGGATTTATCGCATAGTCCTTAAATTGGTTCACGACCAAACGATACGCTATTACTAGGACGATAGCGATATCAAGTGTAGGTCATTGTATGTCATATGTGTTTGTTGTCCTCGTAACCAAATAGTGTGGATACACTGGTATGGCATGCAGATGAGATATAGGAGTACATCTTCACTGAATGTGACTAACTGCGGAGCACTCTGTTGTCAAGGATAGCTCGCGAAGGGTATGGGTATAAGTGTTCCTCCGATCTGAGATAACCATGGTGACTTACAAGCAACTCATTATACTTTGGTGTCGGACTAATTGAGTTTTTAATTCAGTAATGAAAGGTTTTTGGGTACAGAGAAGAACTTGTCAAATCGGTGCGTGAGTCAAGATGGGATTGACTCCTCCGAATTAGTAGGGGACATGCATCAGTGTATTTCAATTTAGCAAAACCTGGGTCCGGCTAATCCATGTGATGGATTTGAAAAAGATTGAAATATAATGTGGATGACTTATCTAGGATTGACAGTTAAATTTTAGGTCGTCTTTAAGTATTAGGGTCAAAAGAATGAATTATACGGTAACCATATATCAATAGGTTCTTGAATGTTGCTTCACCATCATTCGACCTATCCGGACGTCGGGTCATCATTGCTAGATGGTTACATCGATTGGTTCAGAAAGTTATTCTTATGCTACCGACTTAGGTTTGAACTTATGAGGTCATACTCAAAAGAAATTTTTGACTGATCATGTGGCTGATCAACAATTGAGAATCGTTCAAGGATTTAATCGTCAATTTGATTGATGGTTAATCTTATGCAAAAATTGTAATAAATTAATTCACTAAGTATTAATAAATTAATAGAGAATTAATTAGTAATTAGATTACTAATTAGCTCAATTTGATTGAGCAAAGAGGATTAAATAAAATTTAATTGAATTGGATTCAATTAGGTTTAATCCGATTAGATTATGAGATGATCTAATCGCTAAAAGAGAATTATCCATGATTTGATCAAGATTTTAGTTCAATCAATTTTTAATTTGATTAAAATTTGATTAAAAATTTATGAACCTAATTAAATTAAATTTTTTATATTTTATTTGGGCTAAATTAGATGTGATTTGGTTTGGATTCAAATAAGAAAACTTAGAGTCCTTATTGGAATAGGACTCTTCTCCCTGCACCAACCCAGATTGCATGTCATATATCTCCACACGAAAAATTATTTTGTGTGAGATTTTTTTACACTAAAGTTCTTTTCCTTATCTATCTCACATCCAAATTTGATTTAGTTTTGATAAAAGAAAAGTTTTAAAATTAGATTTCAAAATATTCCTTATCAAAAAAATCTGTTCTCATTCAGATCAACCTTTTCATGCCAATAAATTTTTTTCTCCTTATATGTGTAACATTTTGAGGAGATTTTTCATGAAAGATCAGTTGGAGAATTGATTTACTGTAAAAAAATATGAGAAGGAGCGTTCCATATTTTTTTGACATATTTTGGGATGTGGAATTGTGAAAGAAAGTTGAATCCTGTAAGAGTCCAGGATCACTAGGACTCTTCACCCCACCTCCTTACATACCTATAAAAAGGGCTTTTGTAGTTTCTTTTATGTGTGTAAGATATCAGAAGAGAGTTCTTCATGTGGTGGAAGTTTGAGAATGGTTCATGACATAAAAAATAGAGAGGAGGGTCCTCTTTCTTGGGGTGTGCGCAAAAATTTGAATTTCAGATTTTTGATCTAAGGGTTTGGGAGGAGGAAATAAATTAGAAATTTTTTTTTTCTTCTTCATCTTTTTTCTACCTCTTCATATCCTCCAAAAGTTCATCTTCAATCTCTGAAAAAATTTTAAAGATTTGAAGAAAGGATCCAGATCAGTCAAGAAGAAGGTCTTCGCGTGAGCTAGCACTCTCGAGAAGATCGATCAGATCAGACTTCGAGTGGATTTTTCATAGAGACCGGATGTATGTGTGACTGTGAGCAACCAGAAAGGATCTTCTCCATCATATCTCTCAGTAATGAAGATTGTCGATCTGTGATCAGGTATGAAGTTCTGAACTCAAATTAGAAGTAGATGTGATCTATTGCTCACATACATGCATGCTGATTTTATCTTCAGTATCTTTTAGATTTTATATGCAACATAACATATCATAGATCCTAGAGTAGATTGATTTGATGATTAGATCATATGCATGTTAGATTAATTAGAGTAATCTAATTGTCTTTCGCTGTAATTTTTTTGAAAAAATTTTAAAATACATGCATAAAATCGCTTGCATTCTCCAACAGTGGTATCAGAGCCTAGATTCTATATGACATGATTTATGTGCATATTAAATCTGAAATTTAATTTTATTTAGATCTGATATGTAATATTTTGATCTAAATTTAATTAATGGTTGATCGCACAAATTGACATAAGGTTGTCCTGCTGTAAGGTTTACTCCTTACAGTAAAAAAGTTATCTTAGTTTGTGCTGATCGTTGATAAAATCTGATTTTATATCATGCATGTGATGGTTATGATCTGATTTAGATATGATCTAAAATTATAATCAAATCTAATATAATTTAAATTAGATTTAAATTCATGCATATATGATATGTGATTAGATTAGATGATTTGATTAGCAAGTACTTGGACTGGGTTGATCGCCAGGCCGTCCGGTCATAGGAGCAAAAAGAGTTTAAAAATTCTCTCTTTCCATTCGATAGGGTGCTCTTATGACCTGTAGAGGTACCATGTGATTAGAACCCATGAAAAAGAATGCGAAAGAAGAAATTTATTTTTTTGCAAAACCCTAAATCTTGAAATCTTAGGTTTGTTATATATGATACAAAGTTGTATGAAATGTAAGACATCTAATCTATAGATTAAAATTATTTTAATCATGAGAAAATAAAATCTTAAATTATAAAAAATTTTAGATATGATCTAAAAGTATTATGATTGATTTTATTTTAGTGTTATTTAAGCATTTTCAGATCTGAAACTCCTTGAATCGTGCTCGCACAATTACTGAGTCGATCTAGTTTTAAACTGAGTTGACCTAGTCTCCTTGTATAGCTGGCTCAATAGTGATTGAGTTGATCCAATTTCAGCATAAAAAATTTTTGCATAAAATTTATTGTAAATTATTTACAAAATGAAAGGATGAAATTGTTTCAAACCATGACCTTAACCATGTTGATGCAAAATTTAATTAAGAATTAAGTGCTGAGTTGATTAGATCTAGAATTATGATTTGAGATCTAATGACATTGCATAAAATATGAGGACATGGGTTAGCTCAAATTACGTTCTTTTAATTGGGTTAGACCTAAGATTAGAATCAAAGAGTTAATGGACTAACTAGAGAAATTGATTAAATCTAACCAAATATTGAATTAGATTAAATCAGAGTTTCTCTAGAACTAATACAATAGTTGTAGATGGTCAAGTTCATATTTTGATTAGACCAAATGGATCTTGATTATGGCTCAGTGATTGAACCGGAATTATTAGGTTGGTCAAATCAAAATTAATTAACTAACTGGTGTCTAAAGTAAGTTCGACATTTCGATTGGTGATTTTTAATTGGGAGCGGCTTATCTGATCATTTCGATGGTGTCTAAGGCAAGCTTAGCGGACCCTCCCATCAATCTCACTTACCTAGCCCATTTGGTGAATTATGTCTTGATTAGATTGCTAAATGATTCAAGTTGATCCATGCCATTAAGGTTGATCAGTGTGACTGATCTAGATGCCATTTCAACTAGTATGAACTTGATCCAATTCAATGACTTAGTGAAGTCAATGGGAAGATTGTGGTTTACTTGTTGATTTTTTCTCATCTCTTCTCTAAATTGATTCTTAAATCCTTTAAATTATTAGATCCATAAAATAAGCTAGTTATGAGGATAACTAGATCATAGCCTCTCATTAAGATGAATGATAATGGGTCCAATATTTCTGATTGACATTGCAGAATGATGGAATTATCATTCATCATATGATGACTTTATTGTACTATCTGATGATGGTTGGATTGATCGAGTCATCTTCGGATCTGATCATTCATTAGTTAGAAATACTGAGTAGGTTCATGTTAATGGTTTGACTTAACCGAAACTTTCAGTGGAGGCCCATCGCCTACTGAAATAAAATCTGAGATAAAATTAATTACTAAAAATTATTTGAAGAAATAATTGGTTGAGAACCTACCCATAGATGCATATGGATTGATCGAGCCGTCCTCGAGCTTGTACGTAGTCTGTGTGGATTCTAGTACCTGCTAAGAAATTAAGGTAATTCTTTAGATTGGAGATAGAGACTACCAATTCGAATAAAATAGTGAGAGAACCTTTAGACTAAAATCCAAGTCTTTAGGCTTAATCAATTCATAAACATAGAGGTCTTATGTTTTTCTTTTAGTTATGGCTAGATGTCCGTTGCTCCATTCACTGTTTGACAGTGACTAATTTATAAGGCCCAACTTCGATAATTGGTATCAAAAGTTGAAAATAGTTTTAGAGTACGAATAGATCCTAAATATGATTATGGATCCAGCACCTGAAGTTTTCGCATCTAACATATGTGATAGATCAAAGGTACTTATCAGAAGTGGCCACATAATCAAATCACCATATGATGTTTTTGAAAGCAGCAAAAAATATGAATTTAGTTGTAAATTCGATAATGCTCAGTGGGAGGAAATCCTTCGAATGTAGGAGTTCTTTTGTACCTCTGAAGATATGCCTTCAGTAGGATAATAATTTTTTGAAAAAAAAAAAGTACAAAAGAGTCGTGCTTGGACTAATGAGCCCGAACTGAAAAAAGAGTCTAAGATTAACCTAGTCTGGTAGAGTCCCTTGACTCGAATAGGCTAAAAAAGAGAAATCAGCAAATGGTTGCTAAATAAAGTACTTATATGATAATATCTTGTGATTTCTCTATCCATGATACTACTACCTCGATATTGGATATCGAAAATTCATGCAAATTATTGCAATGACTTCAGATTAGTAGAAAGTTTAAAAATAGTAAGAGATTTCTAAACGTTGGAGTTGGAAATCATATTCCAATTTTAGTTTTAAGAATCATCGTGCCTATTTTCAATTCTAATAATATCATTTTAGTGATTGTCACTATTATCTAATAATTTTATGATTTTATTATGAATGATGTCAAAATCATGTGGACAATTGAGAAATGATATTTATGAATAGTCACAGTCTGTTAGTGTAATGTACACAACAAATAAATTTTAAAATAGATAAGATCATAAATGTCTACCTTTGGTAATTTAGGCTCGATCATTAAACAAGAATAAGATCAACAAGATAATTCTCGAAGTCAATGATTGTGAATCATTGTTAACCTGTCAATCCTATCTCCTTAGTAAGATGATCAAGTCACCTTTTGTTGAAAAAGATGAACGAGCTAATAATATTCTGAATCTGATACATACTGATGTATTGGATCTACGAACATGTTTGCTATAAATTTAAATTATTTAAAATATTCAAATAATTCCATAATAAGGTAGAGAAATGAACTGGAAAGAGCATTGAAACTCTTTGGCCAGATCAAAGAGGAGAATGCCATTTCGGTGAGTTTTTTGACATATTTAGAAGAGAATAAAATTTTCTCTTATTGGAATCGACTTTGTTAGACATAGTTCGATCCATGATGGGGTTTAAAAATCTGTCAGTCTTCTTTTAAGGTTATGCTCTTAAGAGTATTTATCATGTTCTGAACTGGATTCTGAATTAATCAGTCGCAATGACTCCATATGAGATATGGACTAGGTATAAGCCGATACTTACCTTGAAGTTTAAGAGTGTTTATTTTATGTCGAGTATTTGCAGATCGATTACCTTGGATCCCGATCTTATATATATTATTTTGTAGGATAATCAAAGAATCTAGGAGATATAACTTCTACCATGCTAAAGAACAAGAGTTATTCGGCATTCCTTTCAGAAAAAAAGTATCTTAGTGAAGGTACTGATGCCTTTAATGTGAAACTTATGAAGTTCGACAGGTAGAAGAACCGACATAATCTAGTGAACCATAGAATCAGATTTGATTAGATCAAATTCGGAACCCGTTGTAGAGGCACCATTAAGGAGATCCGATAGAGTACCGTATCTATCGGATAGATACTTTAGTTTCTAGTTCTGAGATATGATTCTGTTGAACTCGATGAGAACGATAAAGATCTGATCACCTACATAAATGTCATGCAGAGGTTCGATTCCGAATAATGGCTTGGAGCCATAGGTCCGAAATAGAGTCCATGAAGGTCAACGGTGTATGGACACTTGTTGACCCACTCGAAAGGGTAATGCCCATAGAGTGTAAGTGGATCTCCAATAGGATCAGAGTAGCGCAGATGAGAAGGTGGAGATCTACAAAGCTCATCTAGTTGCCTAAGAATATTGTCAACATTATGGTATTGACCATAATGAGATATTTTCTCTTATGGCAATGCTAAATATTTTGGAGTTGGAATATGTATTTTGATAAGTGATCAAAACGCATAGCTTCATTGAGAATGAAGAAGAACCCTACAAATACAAATGGGTTAATAGTTCTATGAGTGTATTTCTTATCTTATATCTGAATAAAATTTTTTTAATCAAAAATGACATTCCTTACATTACAGGGAATAAAAATTTTACTATTATCATAGTTCTCCATATAGGAATTAGGAAAAGTATCTCTCATCCTAGAAATGAAGATCTATAGAGATAGATCTAAGAGGCTGCTTAAGTTTTTTCAATCCAACATACATAGGATGTTTATGAATAGAACTTGTTCTATCATTACACCATGTATGAGACTGGATATAGTATACTCACTAGAGTAGTGAGTGGATACTTGCAAGATCTGGATTAGAATCACTGGTAGGACATCCTTAGATATTTGAGAAATACTAAGGACCAGTGATTCGGTTATGGAGAATCTGACTTAAAACTTATGGAGTATGACCTCAGTTTTTTAGTTGGACATAATAATAGTGAGAATGTATTAGAATACATCCTTACCTTAAATAATGGAGCAATCTGCTGGAAAGATTCTAAGCAGAAAATTATAGTCAAATTCAAATTGCGAGGCAGAATACATTGCAGCATTCGATGCTTGCAAGGAAGCTACGTGATTCTAGCTAGAAGTGGCACCTTCCGATGATGGTCCTGCTATATTGTATAGCATCGGAGCTATAACTCATGCCAAGGAGCCAAAGTCTCATTAGCTTACTAGGCATTTTGCATCGCTATCACCTTATTCGAAAAATCTGTTAAGGTGACATCAATCTTTAGAAGATTGACGGAAAAGAAAACTTGACCAATCCATTTACTAAAACTTTGGTATTTAGGAGTTCTGAGATGATAAATCAAAGATGAGTATATGATACTATACCGATTGACTTTAGTCCAAGTAGGAGTTGTTGGAAATTGTATCCTAAAGCCAATCGTTTGACGATTGTGCTGATTATAAATGTATATGAATTGATAAATAATAAAAATTATTTGATATTTTTCATCATAAGGATTCATCTTCTAACGAACTCCTATGTTGTGATGAAGTCCTTAGAACTATTTTGATCGATCAAGGAGGATTTATCGTGTAGTCTTTAAATTGGTTCGTAACTAAACAATACGCGATTATTAGAATGATAGCGATATCAAGTGTAGGTCGTTGTATGCCATATGCATTGGTTATCCTGGTAACCAAATGGTGTGGAGACACTAGTATAGCACGCAGGTGAGATGTAGGAGTATATCATCACTGAACATGACCAACTGCAGAGATGATTGAGCAAAGAGGATTAAATAAAATCTAATTGAATTGGATTCAATTAGGTTTGATCCGATTAGGTTATGAGACGATCTAATCGCTAAGGGAGAATTGTCCCTGATTTGATCAGGGCTTTGATTCAATCAATTTCTAATTTGATTAAAATTTGATTAAAGATTTATGAATCTAATTAGATCGGATTTCATATATTTTATTTGGGCTAAACTAGATGTGATTTGGTTTGGATTCAAATAAGAAAACTTAGAGTTCTTATTAGAATAGGACTCTTCTCCCTATGCCAACCCACACTGCACGCCATATATCTCCACACATAAAATTATTTTGTATGAAATTTTTTCACATCAAAGAGTCCTTTTCCTTATCTATCTCACTTCCAAATCTGATTTGATTTGATAAAAGGAAGGTTTTGAAATTAAATTTTGAAATATTCTTTATTAGGAGAATCTATTCTCATCGAGATCAACCTCTCCATGCTAATAAATTTATTTCTCCATATGTGTGTAACATTTGGAGGAGATTTTTTGTGAAAGTTTAGTTGGAAACTGATTTACTATAGAAAAATATGGGAAGGAGCATCCCATATTTTTTTGGTATGTTTTGAGATGTGGAATTGTGAAGGGAAGCAGAATCCTGTAAGAGTCCAGGATCACTAGGACTCTTCACCCCACCTCCTTACACACCTATAAAAGGGGCTTTTGTAGTTTCTTTTGTATGTGTAAGATATCAGAAGAGAGTTCTTCATGTGGTGAAAGTTTGGGCATGATTCATGATGTAAAAAATAGAGAGGAGGGTCCTCTTTCTTGGGGTGTATACAAAAATCTGAATTTTAGATTTTTGATTCTAAAAATTTGGGAGGAGAAAATAAATTAAAAAAAAATTATTTTCTTCTCTATCTTTCTTTTATTTCTTCATATCCTTTAGAAGTTCATCTTTAACCTCTGAAAAGATTTTAGAAATTTGAAAAAAAGATTCAGATTTGCTAAGAAGAAGATCTTCGCACGAGCTAGCACTTTCGAGAAGATCAATCAGATCGGGGCTTTAAGTGGATTTTTCATAGAGATCGGATGTATATGTGGCTGTAAGTAACCAGCAAGAATTCTCTTCACCATATCTTTTAGCAATGAAGATCGTCGATCCATAATCAGGTATGAAGTTCTAAACTCAGATTAGAAGTAGATGTGATCTACTGCTCACATGCATGCATGCTGATTTTAACTTGAGTATCTTTTAGATTTTATATGCAACATAACATATCATAGATCCTAGAGTAGGTTGATTTGTTGATTAGATTATATGCATGTTAGATTAATTTGATTAATCTAATTATCTTTTGTTGTAATTTTTTTTAAAAAAATTTAAAATACATGCATGAAATCGTCTGCGTTCTCCAACAAACAATTCTCGCATATCCCATCCGAGAAGAAGATGAAGTCATTCATCCAAACATAATGGCTTCCCTACCTGAAATGCAATTTTTAAAATTTTTCTCCATCCCATATCTCAAGAAGAAGATCAGGCAATCTTATCCATACCCTAACTTGAGAAATAGAGTTATCACCCGAGCTAAAACTTGGTCACCATGGTTCTAGGGCAAGTAATTATCCTGCTAGTGACTATAGTCCTATTTCAAAGATCCAGGTCATAGCTTCAGCCGACAGACAATGAAAGAGGAAGAAACCCTCAAAGAAAAAAATTGGAGATTTCCCTCAAGATTCCATCTATATTGCATCTCTTCTTGAACAAAATCTAGAAGAAACCTATGGTCAAGAAACTTACCCACTAAGGCTTGTCGCTAACGATCAATTGCACTCTTAACTTCATCCGAGAAACCACCACTTTAAAAAATTTCTTTTCTAGTAGGGCTAGAACCTCCTTTGATGCCCTTGACATTTTCTATTAGAAATGATAAGGATCTTGTACCACCTAAGACCACGTCTGGTGAGCTTCTGTCGGTCCCTCTGGTAATGGAGAAGAACCAATTGAAGGCACAGCCGCTGCAACACCAATGGGACATCTTTGGGCCAAGATAAGATTCTGACCCAGTAACCCTCTCCTTGCTTGGGCAAATATCCTCCATTTGCATAGATTTCCCCTTCGAGGAGGAAACCCTAGCCCCTACATCTCCATTTCGAGTTGCACTTTTCATCTTTTTAGATATTTTGAGTTAATTCATAAAATTTTTGAGACCATTTTTATATATTAATACCATTATTAAATCATCTAGTAGAGAGCTATCAATGTAAAAAGAGGATGTTTGTGGGGTATATATACAAATGGTATTTTTGAAGGACAAAATATATAGCTGCATCCCCAAGGGTATACACACACACAATCTTAAAAAGAGGGGGAGGAGGAGGGGGAGTACTTTTGGAAGACAATATATGTCGGAATTACCAGCCTTCCACCAATATTTATTATTTTTTGTTTAATTTTACATTTTTTTTCCTTCAATAGAAATTTTTTATTATTCTTAGTTACCATGCTTACAAAATAAGAAAAATATATCTTTATCTTTTCCATCTTTCCCAAAAGGGATTTCTTAAACATTTATTGCATATGTTGGGTTCTAGTTGCCATATACTAAAGATTTATAAGCACCTTAAAGGCTAACACAAAACTATTTATGAGCTTTTTGGAGTGAAATATGAGCATGATAATGTAAAGATTTTGCAAATATGACATGCCCATTGGTCTGCATATATCCATAAATTTTAAAGCAATCCACTATTGGTTGTTCTTTTAAAATTCAAACAATGGTGTCACCAATATTAATCAGCCTGACGAAGGGTCATAGGCTTATCAATAGTACAACATCACTACCATAATCACATATTATTAGTGCCTATGAAAGAATGGACTCAACTAAGTTCTAGAGGTGCCTATGGTTAGGACTTATGGATTCATTGTGATAACCCAATCCAAAACTTTTTAGCTTGAGGTTTAATTTTGGAATGGACCACCCTTTTGTCCCATAGCCTGATGTTTGAACAAGGCTCGAAGGCCCACATTGGGAGAATAAAAGGGGACGATGCCTCTATTCGAGTTGTAATCAGAGAAGGAGAAGTTCTCCTCTTTGAACTTTAAGTGAAGGATCTCACCAACTATATATAAAACTCCCAACGGTCCCTCTTGTGAAGCCTCGAAGCCAACCCCTATCTACTTTCTTCTTTATCTTCTTTCAATCCTCCATTGCTCCACCATAAAGATCCATAGCCAACCTCCACCATCATGGTTGTTGTGATCCTCTCATTCCCTCTCCTCACTAGCCATCTTCCGGCAAGACTCCACCACCTAAATCATGGCCCCAAGTCAAAAATTGTTGGTGGCATCTTCATCACAAACACAATCCACCATTGCCTAGTCACTATAGCTAAATTTTGCTAGTAGTGAGTTAATGAACTCTTCTCCCTCATCCACTTGATTCTCCCAATCTTCCCCTCCCCTGTGAGGTCACTGACAGTTGGGATTTAACCGGTGATGTACTCGATTTCATCATAAAAAGAGCTACCTAGTCTGCTTCTTCCCTCTTTTTCTTGGTATCTTCATCATGATTCAACCCGAAGACCTCACTGGACCATCGATTATGGGACCTCTGACAGCACCTCTATGGCTAGCACCATTGCTGACCACACCCACATCAACCATGAGATCCCCTATTTTGAGAAAAGGAGGGGATCAAGAAGTCCCTTGTTTTACCAAGAGAGAAAGAGGAACAAGAAAAAGAAAAGCAAGAAAAGAAAGAAAAGAGAGAAAAGGAGAGAGTGTCTCTCTCTTCCTTCTCTCCTCTTTCTTTCGTAATTTCTCTCTCCTCTCTCTTCCATACTTTCTCTTGATAATTTCTCTCTCTAGATTATTTCTCTCTCCTAAAATTTTTTAGATCTTTGAGAAGTTTTTGTCTCAATGAATTTGATTGATCCTGGTAAAGGACTCCTAATCCATGATCGTTAAGCAGCATACTGGCATCCATCCTGACTGGACTGAGTACTACTGGTTGGATTATCCATAATTTTTATTGAATCATCTATACATTAGTTAAATCATGATTTGATGAAATTATCTTAATTGGATTGATCAAGATGTTAGATAATATTGCCCAGTCAACATTATTTCACCCTTTTAAGTTTTTTTTTCTTCTTTTTTATCATTCTCTCTCTACTTGATTTATGAACCTAATGAAAGGTCGGGGATAAAATGATCTAATAGAAAGACTTTAGATTATCTTACTAGTCGAATAGTATGTCCACACCATCTAAGCTTTTATTAAATATCACAAGATTTAATTTTTATTGATCTTTATTAAATCTTTATTTTTAAGTGATCTTGATTCAATGAAGTTATTTGATTGAATTGATCTCTGATTGTCGAATGACATACAAGCCTCCACCTTGACTCTTATCAAATACTACTGATTAGATTACTCTGGATCTCTGTTGAACCATCTATATTCTAGTATGATCTTTATCGGATGAAGTTAGATGATCGGATCAATCCAGATCATTGGATGCGACTATCTGTCCATTATATTTTGCTTAATTATTTATATTCTTTCTAATTATTAAACTCAATTATGTACATGATTGTAGTTGTTTTGATAAAAAGGTATCTAGTAGTGAGATACTACGATATGATCTATAATTTGAAGATTGAAAAAAAAATTTAAAACTATTTGGATTTATTCAAGTACATATGAGGTAATTTATGCTTCACTTTTTCTAGATTTATCATCGAATTATAAAATATTTTATGTATTGAATGATTCATGATTTATGAATTTGATGCATAATATTTTGAATTACTAAATATACCCTTTTATGAAATGTTAAATAATTTATTATTGAACATATTGAATTTGATATGGATTATCCAATTGATTTTGATGTCGCATGATTTATGAATATTTTAATTTAAAATATAAAATATATTTTTAAGAAAGATGTATTGATCTGAGATGGACTTTGACTTGTAGACAGACTCAATTTTCAATACTCTGCTAATGGAGATTGTATGTTGGTATTTTGATACTTTGTCAATGGAGATTGTATACTGATATTTCAATACCTCATCAGTAGGGATTGTGTACCAGTACTTTGATATCCCATCAGTAGAGATTGTGTGCTACTATTTCGATATCCTATTAGTGGAGGTTTATATACTAATACTTCAATATCCTTTTAGTGAGGATTGTGTGCTCATATTTTGATATCCTGCTAGTGGGGATTGTGTGCAAGTATTTCAATATCCTGCTACTTCGATATTTTTTTAGTAAGGATTGTATGCTCATACTTTGATATCCTACTAATAGAGATTGTATGCAAGTATGTCTATATCCTGCCAGTGAGGATTGTATGAAGGTACTTTGATATCCTATCATTGGAGGTTACGTAGTAGTACTTTGATTGAGTTGATGAATGTTGAGATAGATGTGATGTTTTGAAAGAAATTGATTGATAAATAAAAATAAATTTTGAAAAGATTAAATTCGAATGAATCTTATTTTGATTAGTGTTGTATATTTTGAATTGATGCACCTTGCAGCCTAATTTATCTAGCTAAAATATTCCTTGCTTTCTGGATTGTCTAGCTCATTACTTTATATTTTACTATTTTTATATATTCAGAGAACTAGCTTGATGTGAAGATTTATTATGGAAGAGTGAATTAGAAGCATAATTTAATATCTTTATTTTAGATTAGGATTTATTGAAGTTGATCCAAAACTATGAACTATTATTTTGTAAGATATTTGATTTAGTTATTAATATTTAATTTTAATATTAATTTATTAATTATTTATTTTATTATTGCTTTATGATATTATGAGGAGATGCCTTACATGTTTGTAGGAAGAGTTCTCCATGAGTATGTAGCGGTTGCCATGATCTTTGACTCACAATCTCAAGTTGAGGGGCATGATAATTAATATGATATTAAAGTATAAGTAAATAAATTATAATATATATAATTAGATATAAGATGAGTGTAGGTGGATGGACTTTAGGGAGAGTGAGACAATAATTTTTGTTTATTATGATATAATTTAGAAACTTACATTTGGTACAAGTATATTGGTGGATTTGAATTAGAGTACACAATGAAAATATAGTGATCTAAATTATTTTAATCTGATTAAGAAAATAATTTAATTTGAAAGATGTTATGATGAAAGACTTATTTTTAGGATTAGAAAATGCCTTGAGAAAGAAGTAATCCTAAATTTTTAAAGACTAGGATAAGAAAAATTTTGAGGATAAAATTTCTTTTTTGAGGGGGGAGGGGTGGGGGGGGAGGAGAATATGATAACCCATCCCAAAACTTTTCAACCTAGGGTTTAATTTTGGAATGGGCCAACCTTTTGTCCCATGGCTTGAAGTTTGAATAAGGCCTGAAGGTCTATATCGAGAGAAAGAAATGGGGCAATGCCTTTATTCGAGTTGTAATTGGAGAAGGAGAAGTTCTCATCTTTGAAATCTAAGCAAGGGATCTCACCAGCTATAAAGCTCTTGTTGTTCTCTCATGAAGCCTTAAAGCCAACCCCTCTCCACCTTCTTCTTATCTTCTTTCAATCCTCCATCGCTCCACTATAAAGCCCTGCAGCCAACCTCCACTACCATGGTTGTTGTGATCCTCTCATTTCCTCTCTTCACTCACCATTGGCAAGACTCCACTACCTAGATCATGGCCCAAAGTGAAAAACCATTGATGTCTTCTTCATCACTAACATGATCTCGTACTGTCCGGTTGTTGCAGCCAAGTTTTGCTTGCAGCGAGCTAATGAACCCTTCTCCTTCATCCACTCGATTCTCCCAATCTTCCCCTCCCCTATGAGGTCACTGCTAGTTTGGATTTAACCAAATTTTCTTCTTCCTTATTTTTCTTGGTTTCTTGATCATGATTCAACTCAAGGATCTTGCTGGACTGCCGGTTGCAGGACTGTTGGTGGCACCTTCATGGCCAGCACCATTGCTGACCACACCCACACCAGCCATGAGATCCTTTGTTTTGAGAAAAGGAGGAGATCAAAAAGTCTCCTATTTTGCCAAGAGAGAGAGGAAGAAGAAAAGAAAAAAAAGAAAAGAAAGAAAAGAAAAAAAAGAAAGAGTTTCTCTCTCTTCCTTTTTTTCTCTTTCTTTTCCTAATTTCTCTCTCCTCTCTCTTCCACACTTTCTTTCTACTTTCTCTTTTTAATTTCTCTCTCTTGATTGTTTCTCTTTTCTAAGATTTTTTAGATCTTTGAGAAGACTTTGTCTCAAGAAATTTAATCGATCCTGATAAATGGCTCTTGATCCATGGTCGTAGAGCAACATACTAGCACCATTTTAGCCAAACTAGGTACTACTATATTTGGTCATCGATAACTTTTATTAAGTCATCTGTATATTAGTTCAATCATGATTTGATAAAATCATCTTGATTGAAACAATCGAGATACCAAGTAATATCGTCTGGTTAGCTTTTTTTCATCCTGTTAAGTTTCTCTCTCTTTTTTCTATCATTCTCTCTCTACTTGATTTGTAAACCTAATGAAGGGTCCCGAGCCTTGTTGTCTTAAATCTGAATTGATCTAATAGAAAGACTTTGAATCTTCTACTGATCGGGGAGTATGTCTGGACTATTAGAGAGCTTTTGTCACACAAGATCTAAATTTTTATTGGTCTCTATCAAATCCTTGTATTTTAAGTGATAATCATTAAATGAAGTTATTTGATCGAACTGACTTCTAATCATCAGACAACATACTGGCCTTCATCCTGATTCTTGTCAAATACGATGATCACTCTCGATCTCTATTGAATTATCTATATTTAGATTAAATTTGAATATTAATTTATTAATTATTTGTTATATTGTTGCTTTATGATATCATAAAGAGATGTTTTGTATATTTATGGAGAAAGTTCTTTATCAATATGTGATGGTTTTCATGACCCTTAGCTCTTGATCTTGATTTAGGGGCGTGACATTAATAATTCTTAATAGCTATTTACAATTGGTTTAAAATATTGAACTTGTACCAGCCTTGAAACTCAAATTAAGCTTTGAGTTAAATTAGATTTATGTTTGTCACTGAAGCTTACTGAAATATTGGTACTAAATGTGATATTTTATGGTAAAGTAAGAAACTCTTCTTTTAAGAAATAGATATAGACCTCAGTTAGTGTATATATGCCCTTAAACATGCAATTATGTTTGACACTACAATTGGAGGTGAAGTAGATAAGACACTGATAGATACTAGTTTACCTCGTGCTCTTGCAAAAACTAGTGAATCTAGTCCTTAATGAGGAGAGACAAATTGGCTGGTCACTGAAATCCAAAGAGGCCAACCTATTTCTGGCTTGGAGACCTATTGCAGTTAATAGCTCATGATTCGGCACGTGAGGTATTATCTACTTTGGTCTGTAGCTTATAGTCCGAAGGTTATATGGGCCGTTTTTGAGCCTTACAGTTTTGCCCCTTAAACGGTGTCTCATGTGGGAAGGATGGTCCCTTCTTATATAAGCTAAATTTTTTTTGACTCTAATCAATATGGAACTAATGATGCTCTTTTTCTACACTACAATATAGCCCCCCAGCCAAAGGAGAATCTGTGTACTTTACAAATCGTGTGTGTATACTCCCACAGAGTGGTGTTTAGATGAAAAGAGCCCCAAAGTCCATTGAAGGTGATGCCTTTTCTCTAGCGCTAATGTTGCAGTCAAGGGCTTATGGCTCGGCACGTGAGGTATTATCCATTTTGACCTATGGCTCATAGCTCAGGGGTTATATGGGCCATTTTTGGATCTCACAGTTTTGTCTCTTAAAAGGCACCTCACGTGGAAAGAATGGTCCCTTTTTATATAAGCTAGATTCTTCTTTGACTCTAACCAATGTGGAACTAATGATGCCCTTTCTTCTATACCATAACAAGACCTATAGATCGGGTATGAATTTAAAATTACCCCCATAAAACTTAATAAGTCATGTCTTAATTAAAAAAAAAAGCTTACCTAGCTTGGACCTTTTTTTAATGAAATATTTGGCTTGCACTTGAACCTACTCAATTATGCAACACTTTAGGATATAGGACAAT
Organism: Elaeis guineensis; assembly: GCF_000442705.2. Lineage (NCBI taxonomy): Eukaryota > Viridiplantae > Streptophyta > Magnoliopsida > Arecales > Arecaceae > Elaeis > Elaeis guineensis. The sequence goes on from NC_025994.2 coordinate 14,627,237, forward strand.
TCTTTACAAATTTGCCACAAATTGAACTTAGACTTGTTTTGAACTTGATAATCTACCTAGTACATGATGTATACATTTACATTTACTCTGAGTTTTTTTTTTCAATAAATTTAGCTATGTTAGTAAACTATATTGTTAACAAACTATTTTGAGGATATGAAATGATTTAGCTTACCATATAATAAATACCTACTTGTGACTTGGGCCTAGACTTGATCCTACCAAAATCCAAAAGAGAATACAAGCCTTAACGTACTCAAACTTAGCTCATAAAATCGGTATTAATGATTTTCTCCTACAAAAATCTAGATGCAATTTAATTCTTGGATGTGTGAGATTTTGTTTGAAATTTAGACATAAAATCCCAAAAGTTATAGGTCCCGATTAGGAGGTAGTCAAACCCCACTTAACATAATACCACCCCAAGATAAGCTTAATTAACTTGTTATAATCATGCTAAGTTGTGTTAAAATTATTGAAGGTAGGTATACCTTTGGTTGAAACATACCAAATCAAAATATTCATGACATTCGGATGAAGGATTTTACACTATATCTTGATTGCCCGATCAATGCATGGCCTGAAGTCTAGTAAGTTGTTCTATATGGCCACGATACTTTTGGTAGCCTCAAGTGCCAATTAGGTAAATGAGCCACCATCTTCTTTAGGAGCTTGTAAAGGGTCAAAGATTGATGGTGTAGGATAGCTACCCAAAGTCTTCATTAACGGATTGAAATAGCTTGTTGTAGGGGGTCATACCACCTCAGCTGATATCCTCAAAACTTATACTTATAAGTTCTCAGATTCATAAGAATATCGATGTAAGGCTTGACTGTGGAGCTCATCATAAGGTTGATCTCATTAGAAGACTGACTTCATTAGAGGATCGAGATCATTAGAAAGTCGATCTCATCGAAAGATTGAGATCATCATCATCTGGATATGTGGTAGTAGATTGTTATTTGAGTTAAATACTCTCAGACTGCATCGACCCATGACTGACCTATCTTTCTAGTATTATCTACTAATCAGCTTAATCCAGAACTGCTGGTGAGCAGAATGCTCACCTTGATTTGCTTTCGATCTCTCTTATCTTACTTCGATTGTCGGTCGATCTGATTATCGACATCAAAGGCATTATGTTCAGTTCAGATAGTTACTGATGTCACTATCCTATATCGATCTTTTATCGATGTGCCATCATGTCTATGGATAGTTATTTGACAGTTATCATCCAGCTCAGTCGTAACTATCTTTTAATTGTATTCTAGCTCATTTGCCATGTGGGTGGCCACCTCACGATTTCTGCATAGCTGGCCTTTCTGTGACAACAATCTAATGGCCTAACAGATCTCCAACGACCTAACAAATCTTCAACGATCTAACAGCCTAACAGATCTATAACAGCCTAATAGATTTTTAACGATATAACAATCTTTCCTTAAGATCTAAGCAAGTTTTCTCTATATAAAGGGAGATAAGGTACTCTCTAGGAGGTAAGTCAAGTTTGTATGAACCGACACAAAACTCTATCAGATTTTTTTAAAAAAATCAGAGTTCTCTCCACTTTTCTCCACTCAAATTTTTACTTTTTGCTTTCTACTTCTTTATTTTCGCTACCTATTCTCTAGGCCTCAGCTGACTTAAACATCAGAAGGTGCTAAATCGGAGGATATCTCATGATTTTGAAATTTTTTTTATAGGTTTCGCTCATGATTCACATTGGCATAGCTCTCAGCTCTCCAGTTCATTATCGACCTCACCTTTGGAGCCTTGCAGTAACAAATTGATGCTAGAGGAAGGACTTTTGCCTAAAAATTTTATGAAAAAATAATAAATCAGAAAGCACAAAATAACTCTATGCCTTCACTGTCTTCTCTTGGAGGCATGCCAGAAGTAACTTTACATCCACTTCAATGTATCACATAATAGCAACTAGAGGCAGTTTCTCAAGAAACTCTGTCTCAACATAATTAGCAATCAATCCATCATAATCTGCCTATTGCTGGGGTCATCAACATAATGTCAAATCTTGATGGAGATAGAAAAATAGATGAAAGTTCTTTCCTAAAAAAATAGCACACTGACAATGAGCCTTCAATAAAGTTTTCTTCAATATCTTAATTCTTATCCACAGGAGATCAAATCTCTATAATTAAGTTGAAGCATGTTTTGTCGAAATGAGGTCATGAAGTTTAATCAAACAGAGATAAGAAAGACTGTCCAAACGAGATATCTATTTGAGGAAACTCAAGTTTTGACTTAAGATTTTAAGACAATATATTCTTGAAAGGAAAGAAGATGAAACATCTTAAGATGAAACTCATATGATATATGGGAGACCCAATCTGCCTATGACGACATCGGATAGAGGTATTTCTTAAACCTCTATTATATTCAATTTATTAAGATTGGTTTGTTCTTAATTAATCGATCTAATTCTTGAAGTCATATCATTTTTAATATTTTGATGTTTACTTATTATATTAAGCTACATTAACTTCATGATTGACCCAATTGAGATTAGATAATATTCATGTTATAAGGGGATGACATCTTTATTCCCACATTAGTTGTGAGTTAAAAGGAAGTATGGCTAATATGGATTGAAACTTTTTTCTTCCCATAAAGGATAAAACTGTGACGCTCCAAATAACCAAAGCTCACTGAAGTCTAAGACCCATTGAAGTCCAAAGATGGTCATAAGCCAAAATGGACAATATCTCATGTACATGGAAGCAGAATTAACCTAATCATCTGAGCCATTTAATTCTTTGACCATAATGGTTCATTATAAATATAATTATCTAAGTCCTATATATGACAGTTAAACCCAGATCGGGCTGTATGAAGTCAGACGAACCAATATATATATGTGTGTGTGCATATATTTAAAAAGAAATCTTTAATAAGATCTGAGGTTGCCTCGATAAGATTCGAGATAGAAAAAATTGATTTTGACAGAATCTGAGGTCATTTAAAAATCATCTACAAGATTCGAAGCCATCCCTGGCAGGATCCGAAGTAGAAGAAGTCGAGCTTGACATTATCCATGGTCACATAAAAATTCTCAATAGGATTCAAGGTAGAAGTCATCGACAAATATACATTAGCAATCTATATTGAAAACTTATCCGAAGGGATGCAACAATTCATCTAAAGAATCAAATAGAATAAAAGGCCGACCTCATTAGGAGGCTAACCTCATAAAAAGGTAGAGCTCATCAGAAGGACTCATAGGAAAGTCGAGCTCATCGAAAAGTTGTCCTCATCAGGAGGTTGAGATCATTAGAAAACCGACCTCATCAAGAGGCCGAGATCATGAGGAGAAACTATAAAAAAAAAAGTTACTTAGCAACAGACAAAATCTATTTCTAGTCCATTGCTAATATGTTGCTAAACAGTTTAGCAACGGATTAGCAATGGATTAGAAATGGATTTGCTTGTATTGTTAAATTTCTCATAGCTAATTAGCAACGATAATCATATCCGTTGCTAAAATTAGAAATGGATTTGCTTGTATTGTTAAATTCCTCGTAGCTAATTAGCAACGAAAATCATATCCATTGCTAAATTTATTTAGCAACAGAATAGCAATAGAATTATTTTGTTGCTTATTTTTGAGTCATGAGTTTGTGAACCAAATAATTTTTGTAGCTCTTTTGTTGCAAATCAGTTATTAATCCATTGTTAAACTTTTAAAATTTTATTGCTAATCCATTGCTATTCCATTTTAAGGCCGTTGCTTCTATTGTTGTATTCCATTGTAGAGCTATTGCCATTCCATTGCTAAAGTTTTAGTATCCTATTGCAACTTCATTTCTATTCTATTATTAAATTTTTTAGACTCCATTGCAAATCTATTTCTATTGTATTGCTAAAGTTTTAATATTTCGTTGCAATTTCATTTTTAAGCCATTGCATAAATTTTAAATGTTTGTTGCTAATATGTTGTAAATCCGTTGCTAATTCATGTATTCTAAAATTTCTTTTCATTGCCAATCTATTGCTAAATTATTATTTTTTTATAATTTTTTTAGATCTATTTTTTGAAACCTAATATTTATGTATACCTACCATATATCCAACAATCATAATAATTTCAAGCCATCCAACAACAATACCAATTTTTCATTCAATAACACCAAGAAATTAATAAAGTACATATATTATAAAGTATGCATAATATATCAAAGTGCACATAAAGTACATATAGTATCAAGATAAATAATAAATACATAAAGTGTGTATCATATGCATATGTAAAGTACATATATCTAATAAGATTCTTATACATAAAATAAAAGATACTAAAAAATGATGACTATGGAGTTTCTAAGTACATATCGTCGCCACCGATGTTTTGTCTATCTTTATTGCCCCTCCCGAAGTAGATGCCTAATATCATATATTAAGAAATAAAGAAATGATAAAGAGAAACACAAGTAAAGAAAAAGTAAAAGTGATATTTTTTCTTATCTCTTGTAGAGTTGAAGATGGTGCCATCAGAGTATGCTGTGTGTTCATTGGTGGACATATCCAATCAAAAGAAGTAGTCTACCAAGTATCTGGCCAATTCCACAGTGCTGACTGAGGAATCAAAAGGGGAACTTCAGTAGGATTCCTTTCTGAAGACCCAGGATGCTCAGATGCAGAGGATGAGGGCATCGATGATGGATGTGGCGTGGTCATAGCCTGAAGGATTTGCTGTATCGTCTTCAAACTATTGCTCATCTTTTGCATATCATTCTTGAGCTGATGCATATTTTGAGCCAATGGATTGTCAGGCTGTCTCGTTCGATCTGAAGTTGCTATACTAGATGCACCTACAGATGATGGGTTGTTAGAGATAAATGTATGCTGACTCAGTCCAAATACTCTATCCTTTTTGCATGGTCTAGCCACCTCCACCCAAGAATCAACATCAAAATGAGGTTGGGTCGTTGGGTCTTCACCATACTTTCTATGCATAATCTGATCATATGATTCTATAGTACAAGTACACATAACATGCTTAAGTATTTTAATAAAAACATGTAAATGAAATCCAAAGCATCCAAATAAATTAAATAGGTGCATATGCATATAAGATCATGTAATTACAATTGGTATTTATTACTTATGCTAACTTTCTTTTCCTTTTCATTCACAAAGTCACCATTCTTGTCTTGGTGCATGCGGTCAAATACCTCCTTATACGTTGCCGGTTGATCAAGCTCAGATCCCTAAAATAATTCCAACATAAATTTGGATTTATAAGAAAATAACACACTAATCAAATAAATTTTTTAGAAAAAAAAAGTTACTAACCAAACGCATAGTGTGGGTGGTTATGCTAGTTGAACTGCTTGTGCGGGCAACCCGAGTTGATTGTTTTTGATTCTTGGATGTAATATCTGACTTCTTCTGTCACTTTTCTCTTTTCCATTTGTCCACCATGCTCCTCCACTTCACAGTGGTCATACCATCAGGTGGATTATCTATCGTCTCAACCAAATCATCAGTGTTGTTTTTTTTCTTTGTCTCTTTCCTCATAAGAAAAAGTATATGATGGAGCTAGGCTCCGGCAACAATCTCCCACACATGTCACACTAGAGTGCGATCAACACCAGCAGCAAATGTATATTTTCTTTGCAATTAAACAACACAACTATATTATATCAACTAATAAATAGTAAAAAAAGTTAATCATAAACAATTCAAAAATTAAAATGAAAACAAGAAATAAACATTATCTAATACATACCATGAACTCATCAAACAATATGTCCTTTATCTCAAGAGAATTCTTTGACCATGTAGTACAACCCATAGGAAGAATGATGCAAGATCTTTTTTGAGACAAAACGAATGGCATCATCAAAATAAAAATTTTTCCTTAAACCAAATGAAACATAAAGAGGTATCAAATACATGCATATATACATTCATACATACATACATACATATATACAAATATACATATTTGAATCAAGGCAAAAAATCCTTAAGTTCTTTGCACAATACCAAAAAAAAGTGAAATGGAAATCATACTCATGGGTTATGAGGAGGTATAAGCTCTAACTCAATTCGAATTTGAATAGGTGCATCACCCTTTATCTGTATCGGGGTGTCTCCTCCTGATGTTGCGTCTACTGCTGCTAGCATCATTGACGTATCTGTGGCTCCTGATGCTGATGTATCTGTGTTAGGTGGTACTGATTGTATGCCATGAATCAATAGGACCGTCATTGGGTGAGTCCTACTTGAATCCCTACCTACAAATAAGTGCAACAAGATTACTAAGAAATAAAGAGGCGTGCTTCCTGTTATGCAAAATAAAATAGGATAAATGTAACATACTTATAGGTGTTGCTGGTTGTGTGTCATGAGTCGATGGAATTACCATTGAGGGAGCTCTATTCGAATCCCTATCTAGAAATAAGAGGAACAAGATTGCTAAGAAACAAAAAGGTGTGCTTTCTATTATGCAAAAGAAGATAGGATAAAGTAACATGCCTGTGGGTGGTGCTGGATGTATATCATGAGTCGATGGGATCATCACTGAGGGCGCCCTACTCGAATCCCCATCTAGAAATAAGCACAACAAGATTGCTAAGAAACAAAATGGTGTACTTTCTATTATACAAAATAAGATAGGTTTAAAGTAACATACCTATGGGTGGCACCTCTGGTGGTGTAGGGTGTGTTGGAGGTGGCGATGGATCGACTTCTACACCTTCCGACTGCATCAGATATCTATTAATCTCTTCTGAATTACACATCACTCTTTTATCTGTTCGACCTCCTCTAGTTGATGAACAATAAGTCTTCTTGCCCCTTACCATGGTTCATTGAAAAAGCAGATTAAGAAAACATCAAAAATATATGATAATAAAAAAAATAGTAGTACACATATAGCATATCAATAGAAAGTCACAAAAAATGTAAAGTGCTAACAATACCTATGCATTAATCATCAAGATCGATCTCATCTTCACTACTTGAGTCAAAATTTGACTCTACATTCTCTATCTCTCTAGTATCATCCTCAAGCTTGTCAAAATCATTATCATCGTTATAGTCTTCTCCCTTTTCACTTCTTACATCCTCATCATCATTGTCATCAACATAAATACATACCTCCTTTGCATCATTTGCTTTTGCATGATCATGATTTGAAAGGATTGGGACTTCATCAAGGTCATTATTCAAGTGAGGAGGAAAATATGATATTCTTGCTTCTTTATCTTGATAATAATTGTCATCATTTGATTGTGCCTCTATCGATTCATCATTGTAAACCTTAGCAGGATATAATTTTGTTTTCACCTTACAAATTACCCACCAATCATTCCTATCTTTGTTCTTGAAGGTCGGATACTTTGTATAGTATACTTGCTGCGATTGGTTAGCTAATATAAATGGCTCATATGCATTCAATCTCGACTTGTGATTAACCTCAACAATATCATATCTTGCATAGACTCTAACTCCTCGTATAGGATCAAACCAACGATACTTGAAAAGCACCACATGGTTTTCATTCCAACATATTCTACTTCGAGCACTTCTTCCACAATATCGTAGTAATCCAATTCATTTTCACTATAATTGTTGCCCCTAACACATACATCACTATTCATTATGGAGTTGTTTTGTCCATATGAATAGGTGTCAAACCTGTAACCATTCACCATATAGCCATTGTAATACCGTACTTCCTTAGATGGACCATGGATCAACATGTGAAGCCAAGGCATCAACTTTATTTCTGGCAACCTAAAATATTAATAATGTCCAGTCAAGATTCAACATCATCTCATCCAACTTCAATTGGTATAAGTCAAATTTGATGAATATAACTTACATGCTCTTTTAACCATTTTGAAGACTTTGATTCATGCATCTTCTCAATCTTTGCATCAGTGATGTCCAGGCGAATCTTGAAGGGAAGGAAACAGTTTCCCTCCAGAATGCCCAGGTTGCATCTAAAATTTTTTTCTAATATTCTATTTATTTAAGGATCAAATCCTTACTTGAATCACAGTGGAACCAGGGATCAAATCCAAATTATCTGATATAAACCTTCGCGGAGGTCTGGATATGCAGACCCTCTACTTCGCATGCAGGTCAGACGCTGCAGGAAAGCAGGATGAACTCCAATCCAATTGACTTCGCATACACAATCAATCGAGGGATGAGATGTGATGATGTGACACCTCACACCAGCAGGTAGGATGTCCAAGAAGGATCCACACCTAAGGAGAGGAGGCGGCAACAAAGGGAGGGATGTAGAAGATGAAGGACCTCTCTCTTCACCCGCCTGTCTCTCTCTCTTTTTTTCTTCTCTCAATTTGATTTATTTACTATTCTATTCTCTTCTTTCATCCATAGGTAGAGACCCTTTCTATTTATAGATAATTCTCATGACCCAATGAGAGGAGGACTCTTTATTCAAATCTGATTTGAATTGGTCCAATACTCATGAAAGAAGGACTCTTACATGAGATATAATTGCCATCACTTATAACATCCACTTGCACCCATGCCCATACCCACTGGGATGCTCCAAATAAGAACCAAATCAATTTTTGATTGTACTTCATGAGTGAGTATTTTCAGTACAAGTAGGAATACTCATATCTTTGCATGACCTCCATATAGATGATCGGATCCTCATCATTTTTATCAAGTTCAATAGGATCACTATCCCAGATCAAAAAATCATAGAATCTATCCGGCTGATGCGGTACTCTACCGGATCTCCTTAATGGTGCCTCTACTGGCTCTGAATTCAATTCACCAATCGAATCTAATTCTGTATGTGTTGGTCCTTCCACCTCATGAACTTCATTAAGTTCAATTTTATAGGCATTAGCTCCTTCACCAAGAAACTCCTTTTTCAAAAAGACTGCCCGACTACTGACAAACACCTTTTGTTCTGCAGTGAGGTAGAAGTAGTACCCTTTAGTTTTCTTTAGATACCCTACGAACAAGCATCTATCAGACTTCGATCCAAGCTTATCTGTCTTTAAATGCTTGACATAAGCTGGACACCCCCAGACCCTAAGATGTGAGAGCACCGGCTTACGTCCAGTCCATATCTCATATGGAGTTTTATCGACAGACTTACTGGGCACCTTATTCAAAATATAGCAGGCAAGCATATCTCCAAAAGGATATTGACAGACTGAAAAAAGTCTATCATGGATCGGACATGTCTAATAAGGTTCAATTCCTCTTCTCAGACACACCATTATATTGTGGTATTTTAGAAGGCATCCATTGTAAGAGAATCTCATTCTCTTTTAGATATATCAGAAACTCACTGGTGAGGTATTCACTTCCTCGGTCTGATCGAAGGATCTTAATACTCTTTTCAGTTTGTTTCTCTACTTCAGCACGAAATTGTTTGAACATTTCAAATGATTCTGACTTATGCTTCATAAGATAGACATACTCATACCTCGATAGGTCATCTGTAAACGTAATGAAGTAGTAGTATCCTCCTCTGGCACTTATATTCATAGGCCCACATACATCAGTATATATTAGACCTAGGACATCATTGGCTTTTTCATCTTTTCCTTTAAAAGGTGACTTAGTCATTTTATCAAGTAGACAAGATTCACAGGTAGGAAATGATTCACAATCATCTATCTCAAGGATACATTCTTTGATCCACCTGTCAATCCTATTCTTGTTTACATGACCAAGCCTACAATGCCAAAGGTAGGATTCACTGACATTATCTATTTGAGGGTGTTTACTAGGTGTGTACATTATACTAATAGACCGTGATATTATGTATATGCTATGTTTTAATTATCCACGCATAATTGTAGTATCATTCATAATGATATCACAAAAATCATCCTTTATTATAAACTTGTAACCAAGTTTGGCCAAAAGACCTACAGAGATGATATTCATTATAAAGGAGGGACAATAATGACAATCATCTAACATGACACGACTGGACTCAAAGACAAGCTGTAAAATTTTCAAGGCCAGAACTGGAATAAGGTTTCTATCTCCAACGTTAAGGAACCGCTCGTCTTCTTGAAATTTTCTACTTACATGTAGTTCCTACAATGAATTGCATATATTAATAGGACTTTCGTTATCCAATACCCAGGTAGTAGTATCACAAACAGAGAAATTACAAAGTGTTATCATATAAATTCTTTGTGAAGCAACCACTTGCCTCTTTCTCTTATTCTTAGGCTTGTTTGGGTCAAGGGTGACTATATAAGCAGGACAATTCTTTTTCTAATGACCCAGCTTCTTACAGAAGAAGCACTCTATCTGGCTCTTGTCAACTTTTGATAGTTTGCTCTGCTTGAAATCGACGACATGGAATTTTTATACCTTTTTCTTCTTTCCTCTCCTAGAGGATCGACACCTTGCAGATGAACCTCTCACTAAATTCACTAGCTCCTTTTGGAGCTGGTAATCCTTCTCAAAAGTCTGCAATAATCCTAGCAAACCATGCTAGTTTACTGCAGGCTTCGTCATTCTATAATGACTGAGAAAGGGTAGGTAGAATTTTGATAGCGAATTGAGGATAGCATCCTTGCCTAACTGTTCATGCAACGGAAAGCCAAGTTTGCTAAGGTGTTTAATCTGCTCAATCATGTATAATACATGATCGGTGACTGAAGCTCCCTTTCGCATATGGACATTGAACACTGTGCAAGAGGTTTTATGTCTCTCTGCATCCTCGGGGTGTCGAAGGACTCATTCAACATTTGAATCATCTCTTCAGACTGCGCATTCTCGAACTTACGACTAAGTTCATTGTTCATAGCTGCCCTCATCATGCAATGCACAGTCGTACGATCATTGAGCCACTTCATATATCTCTCGGAGTACGAGGAGCATTGGCTGCAAGTTCTTCAGGTGCCTGATCCGTAAGGACATATAAAATCCTCTTGTGTTCCAACATGATCTTCAACTTTCGATACCAGCTATCGAAGTTGGGTCCGATGAGCTTGTCGCTGTCCAACAGTGAACGGAGAGATAGTGTGTTGGCCATAACTGAAAGAAAAAAATATTAGCCTATTGGTATATGAATTATTTTTTTTTAATCCTGAAAATATGAACTTTAGTTTAAAAGTCCTTCCACTATTTTTTGCAAATTGGTAGCCTCTACCTCCAACTCAAAGAATTACATTAATTCTTTAGCGGGTACTAGAATCCACACGGATTGCATTCGGATTCGAGTGTGGCTCGGCCAATCCTAGTGCATCCATGGATAGGTTCATAACCAATTATTTCTCCAAACAACTTCTAGCATTGGGTTTTGCCCCAGACTTTCCTTCAGCAGGCGTGTGGCACCTCCACTGAAAATTTTAGTTAGGTCCAACCATTAACATGAGACATCAAGTGCATCCAACAAATGGATGTCCAAGCCTGAGTGTGGCTCGGCCAACCTAAGCATTGATCTGAAGGTATATCATGATGGTTATATAATGAATGATAATTTCAATACGTAATGGACACCAGTGTGTGGCGCTTCCAATGCCTATTTGAAATATTGGACTCATTATCACACACCTTAATGGGAGGCAATGACCAAATTATCTCATAACTTTATCACTTTATGGACCTAATAATTTAGAGAATTTGATTTCATTGATCTGAGAATAAGAGAAGAAGTCAACCTGCAAGCTGTAAATCCTTCCACTGACTTCACCAAGTCATGTAAAGGATTAAAACCTAAATCAGTCACACTGATTCACCTTAATGGTATGGGTCTGCATGAATCAACTAGTGACCTAATTAAAATATACCATGTTGGCCAGATAAGTGAGATCAGCGGGAGAGATCTGCCCTTAACTCATCATAGATGCATCTAGGTGAATAGCTCCCAATTAAAAATCACTTGGTCGAATCTGCCAAACTTATCTTAGACACCAACTAGTTAATTAGTTTCGATTTGACACACCAGAAGATTCGGGCTCAACCACGGAGCCATAATCATGGTCCATTTATTAGGGTCAAACATATGGACTTGATCAAACTTCAACTATTGAGATTGATTTAGAGAAATACTGATCTAATCTAATTCAACACTTGATTAGATTTAATTAATTTTTCTACTTAGTCCATATGTGTTCCTAACTCTAGGTCTAACCCATTAAAAAGACCTGATTCATGCTAACCCTTTACTAATTATATTATATGATGTCTTAATGATCTTCAATTCTCAATTCTAGATCATTCAAACTTAATTCAAAATTAAGTGTGTGAAACGTGTGTTTCAGTTTGTAAAACTATTCTACAAAGATTTCAAATGAAGCATACTATATGTTTCAACACATGAAAATAAATTTTTATAATATGTTTAATAATTAAACATACATAGGTATGATCTAACTTCATTCCTACATCTCATGTATCATGATAACTTTTAAATCAATACCAATTACATCATATGTAACATGTAATTCAGATATAAAATAATTTTATATCTGAATTTTATCCTATTATAATGAATCATAAATTATTTTAGATCAAATTTAAATATATTTATGATCAAAATAATACATAAAAGTCTGTTCACTTTTTTTCTTCATAAAACTGGATCACAATGATACCCCTACATGTCACAAGAGAATCCATCGAATAAGCAAAAAAAAGATGAATCTCTTCAATCTTTTATGATCGGATAGTCTGATGATCTCATCAATCCGAATACTAGGCTACAAAGATCTAAAATCTAATTTCTTATATAATTACATCAACATGCAATTATTGACAAAACTATTTTATATCATGAACATATCCTTGATCTCATTAATTATGTTCTTTATTTAATCTAATTAGATTTGATATATCATATACATCATATCAAATCTAAAAGTTATCTTATACTAATTATAAAATATCAATTTTAGATTTGATATTAAATAAAAAAATAATTAGATACAAATATGAATGCATAAGGAATTAATTTTTGATAAAATTTATTTTCACACAGTGCTGAATTATGATAGAATTTAGATCTAAATATCCATCGAAACAGATTCAATTTAAATCTGAGTAATCCTCTCTTCATAAAAAAAATAATAAAATTAAAATTTTATTAAAATAAATTTAAAATAGATTTTTAATTCATATTATTTTTTATAAAAAATTTAGCAACAGCAGAATTCTGTTATCACAGTTTTATAACAACCTCAATCAACCATTGATTAGGCACCTCTAATCTAATCAAAATTAGATCAAAAATTTTATATAAATAGATTTAAATGATATTTAATATCATACAAAAAATTTTTAATTATATCTTATATAAATAATTATAAAAAAATTTATTTTGTATGCATATATTTCAGACCTACTCTGATACCAGTTGAAGGGAAGGAAACAGTTTCCCTCCAGAATATCCAGGTTGCATCTAAAAATTTTTTCTAATATTCTACTTGTTTAAGAATTAAATTCTTACTTGAATCACAGTAGAACCTGAGATCAAATCTCAAATTATCTGATATAAACCTTCGCGGAAGTCTAGATATGCAGATCCTCTACTTTGCATGCACATCAGATGCTGCAAGAAAGCAGGATGAACTCCAATTCAATTACCTTCGCATACATAATTAATTGAGAGATGAGATGTGATGATGTGACATCTCACACCAGCAGGTAGGATGCCTAAGAAGAATCCACACCCAAGGAGAGGAGGCGGCAACAAAGGGAGAGATGTAGAAGATGAAGGGCCTCTCTCTTCGCACGCCTGTCTCTCTCTCTTTTTCTCTTCTTTCAATTTGATTTGTTTGCTATTTTATTCTCTTCTTTCATCCATAGATAGAGACCCTCTCTATTTATCGATGATTCTCATGACCCAATGAGAGGAGGACTCTTTATTTAAATCTGATTTGAATTGATCCAATGCTTATGAAAGAAGGACTCATACATGAGATATAATTGCCATCACTTATGACATCCACTTTGCACTCACTCCCACACCCACTTGAGATGCCCCAAATAAGTATCAAACTAATTTTTGATCATACTTCATGAGTGGATATTCTCAGTGCAAGTAGGAATACTCATATCTCATCCAAAACATATCCGATTCGAGTCTGATTTGAAGTCGGTTCGAAATAATTTTGAAAGGCTATCAATCCTAAACTCTTTAGGACTTTTGTACTAAGTCTAACTTGAATTTGGAACCTATTTAAGTCCAATTAATTTAGATCTAATCTAAAATTAATTAATACTTAAATCCAATCTTTCATATGTTCCATGGATCATAGATAAAAATTGTTCATCCCCGAGATCGAACCTGAACCTCATGTATAGTGCTAGCTAGACATAGTCAACTCTTCAATCCCGTTTGACTCATAACTCAATTCTCAATCAAGTTAGCTTATATATTCAATCAAATTAAGTACTTCCAGATTGGACATATAAACATAGGTCAATTCCTTCCTACTTTGTCTAACTTGTGTGCGTAACTCCATAGGTTCAAACACTAAGCCGGTAGCACAGGAACCAATTTCTACACTAATCGAGATACCATTTAGCAATGGTTCCTGACATTCAGATAGATCAAATTATCATAAAAGAATATTTCAGAATCCATACTCATGATTACCGCATAATTCATCTTTTTGACTTTGGATGCTCTAGGATGGTCTCAGGTTAACTGTCAGCTGAGATTGCTTCATCCATATTATATTTCAACCTTTCAAATCTATCTCATAGATTATCTTGGCTAATATTTTACTAAATTAAAATATAGCAATACATCAACTCTAATAATCTGGAGGGGTCAATCCCATCTTGATCCACTCACAAACTTCGTAAGTACTCGACTGTACCCAGTAGCCTTCTATCACTGTATTAAAAATTCAGATAGTTCGGCACCAAAGTACAGTGAGTTGCCTGCAAGTCACTATGGTGATCTCAGGTCTGAAGGATATTTATACCCATATATTTCGCGAGTAGCTCTTGACAGCAGAACGCTCAGCAGGTGAGTCACTTGTTCAGTGACGATGTACCTTTACATCTCACCTATATGCCATACCAGTGTCACCATACTCTTTGGTTAAGAGGATAACCAACCCATATGGCACACAACGACCTTCACTCGATAAACGTCATCGTCTCATAATGACGTATCATTTAATCGCGAACTTGTTTAAGATCTATACGATAAATCCTCTCTCTATCGTACACTAGCATAGTTCTAGGGACTTCATACAGTACAAGAGTTCAAAGAAGATGTCACTTTGTGATGAAAAATATCAGAATAACTATTATTCAATAATCAATAATTCATATACAAGGATGAACTCAATCATCACACGATTGATTTTAAGATACAATTTCTAACAAATCTTTCTTATATCATCATCAAATTGTTTGTCTCATTAAAAGTATTAAGAAACATAACATAGATTACCTGAAAACCATGGATCATGGACACATAATGAGAGATATAACATAGATAGCTTTGAAAACTTACTCACGGTATTGTTCAACCTCAATGCAATTTAGGAGGACATATATCTTGATAGTATGTATCTCTTCATCAGTCAAATATCTCGTCCAACTTTTTCCAAATGCACGACCAGATCTTATGAATACGGACAAACGATCTTCCGCATCAACAAAAACTCCATCATTTCGGGGGACTCTAGTGCGTTGGGTTTGAATGTGAGGTTCAAAGTAATGCGAACAAAAATTAAAAATTTTCTTAATGATATATGCTTTGCTTATTGAATCTTCTACCCTAGCTTTGTTGCCAACTTTTTTCTTCAAGTCATGCATACACCTACAATGTCATGTTCAAAGATTTAGTTCTTACTAGTAAGGATATATAAGAGATGAGGAAATAATAGAAAAATTATCTTTCAAAAGGACATATCCATCTGTACTGGACTGGCCCACCTACTTTTGCTTCATATGGCAAATGTATAGGTAGATGCTTTATTGAATTGAATAATGCGGAGGGAAATATCTTTTCTAACTTATAAATTATCTCTACAATATTTTTCTCAAGCAACTCTATTTTATCAATATGCAATTTTGGAATACATAAATATCTAAAAAATTGGTTTAGTTCAGCCAATGCACCCCATATCGGTTTAGGTAACATATCACAGAATGCCAAAGGCAACAATCTTTGCATGAATATATGACAATCATGACTCTTCATGCCATATATTTTGCCTTCGATCATATTAACCCCTCGAGCTATATTCGACACATATCCATTTGGAAACTTTAATTGCTTAACCCATACACACACCTTCTTGACTTGAACTGGTGACGACACGTAAGTTGCCTTAGGCTTTACTAATTTGCCCCTAATTTCCTATAGCTCAAGCTCTGGCCACTTGCAAAACTATTTTATATCACAATCGGCTTGAACGATATCCTTTGTTTTGCCTTTGATGTCCATTACAGTGTTAAATATATTATCAAACATATTTTTCTCAACATGCATGTCATCTAAATTATGATGAATAAGATTTGTGGACCTGTAAGGCAACTCCCAGAATATGCTAACTTTTTTCGAATTATGTTCTTTTTCAAACCCAATGAGTTTTTATTGACCACATACATGACCGAACATCATTTGATCAAATTGATCTAATCTATTTTTAATTTTCTTGCCACTCCATCTGGATATAGGTTTTGCTCTTTCTTGGATTGATTTTATGAATGCATCATTTTGTTTGCGGAAAGGACATCCTTAAGGAAGAAACCATCGATGACAATCAAACCAACACAATTTCTTACTACCATCCTTTAGAGTAAATGATTTTGTATGTTTCATACAATAAGGACATGGAGGTTTACCATGTGTGCTCCATCGTGACAACATCCCATAGATAGAAAAATCATTGATTGTCCATAAAAGGGCAGCCCTAATGTTAAAGTTTTGTTTCTGGAAAGCATCAAATGTGCATACACCCTTACTCCATAAACTTTGCAATTCATCAATGAATGGCCTAAGAAAAACATCTATGCTTTGGCCAGATGAAGTCGGATCAAGAATAATAAGAGTTAAGAATATATTACTTTTATCCATGCATTTTTCTGGCGGCAAGTTATACAGTGTTACAAAAATAGGCCAATATGAATAAGGTGCAGAATTGTTGGCAAATAGTGTGTATCCATCAGTACATAGCCCCAGTCTAATATTTTGATACGCACTAGCAAAGTCTAGATGCACTAAGTCAAATTATTTACATGCCTCTCCATCTGTCGGATGTGAGACCACGGTCGGATCACGACTGACACATTCTTTATGCCATCGCATATGCCAAGCAGATTTTCTTGACATATATTATCGTTGGAGCCTCGGAGTTAGAGAAAAATAGTGCAATACCTTATAAGGTACATTATACTTTGTATTGTCCTCCATATCAGGCTTGAATCGAGGCTAACCACAAATGGAACACTCTTTTTTCTCCTCGTCATTCTTGTAGTATAACATACAATCATTCAGACAAGCATTTATCTTCTTATAGCTTAATCCCAACTCCATGACCATTTTCTTCGATCAATAAAAATTCTCTGATAACTATTCATCCTTAGGTAGTATACTCTTAATTATTAGGAGCATACGGTCATAACATGCCTCACTCATATTAAACTCTGATTTGAGATTCAACAATTATGTTACGGCCAATAACCTAGTATGCGCTTTACACCCCTCCCACAATGGCTCATTAGTATCTCTAAGCAATTCATAAAACCTTGCAGCTGATGGATTTGAAGTTTCATTAAAGTCATTCATAGTATCATAGGTCACATCAGCCCTCCTTATGCCATCCATAACTATGTCTACATAAGGTTTCTAAGATCTATCCCTCCCCCCTTAGCACTTACAGGATGAGGGTCATCAAACCTCTAAAAAGGTTCCCAATGAAGTGTCCGATTTTGATAGCCTTGCACAAAATCTTTCTTGTAAAGGTGCATCATCACTAAATTGGGGATAAAAATTTTTTTATTCTTACATATCGTGCATGAGCATAGAATTTTATCCCCTTCCATAGTCAATAGATTCAATGTTGCAATTGCAATGAACTCATCAACTCCATCCTTAAATTCTTATGTCACTCTTCCATTATAGACCCTATGGCTCATCCAACTCCGATCCATTATGTTCAACTGTCATTGTGCATTAATAAATATCAAATTCATATCAAACTACCAATATCTTAATGTATAGCAATAAAAGTATATAGAAACAAATATACATTGAATTATTAGCATGCAATTTCTTAGAAATATATGAATAATGCTCTCTCTTTCTCTTTTCCTCATCTTTGCCCCCACCCCACCGTCATCGCGCCACCACTACCGATGGCCCCATCTTGCCATCCCCAAACCTTACAAAATATCATGCTTCCACCAAGACTAAGCTCTCAAATCCTTAAGGGACCAACTCACACCACGACAACTCGCATAAAATCCCATATGCTTGAGAAAAAACCCAAATCGGAACCTATGAACCCCTCTGCTCTCCCTATGTTGCTCTCCTTTTCTGATTGAAATCAACTCACCCTGCCACAACTCAAAGAAACAACCCCAATCGGAACCTAAAGAATCTCTGATCTCCCTCAGGTGCTATCCTTCCCCACAGATCCCAGAAAAGAAGAATGAAATGAATGGAATAAGAATCAAAAAGGGAAAAAAAGATTATTCATACCAATTTAATTTCTTGTATTTCCTTTTTTTTGTTGACATTTTCTTCTATTTTCCTTACTTTTCCTGTTCTCAGGAGCTTCGACCTGGTGGGAGGCTTGGAGCAGCTGAAGAGGGACTGGGGAGGAGGTCTGGCTGCCCACCAACCATCGAGCGAGAGTAGGAGCGAGCGAGCGAGAGAGAGAGAGAGAGAGGGTGGGAGGTCGGAGGGGTTCTAGGGGTGGTGTGGGTTTACCCCATCAGGAGGAGGGATGTCTGGTGTTAGAAAGCCGGTAGGGTTGCATGCATAGATTTCAAAATAAAATTTTAAAATAGTGGAAGCAGATCCAGATTAAACCTCTTTAACCCTACATGCATTAGATCAAATCTAATACTACTTGTGCCCAGACCTAAGATATGCATATAATCTAAAAATTAAAAATTAAAAATTGAGATTGGATCTCAGTACCTTGGTGGGTCGAACTATACTGCAGTCGATGATTGTAGATCTGAATGATTCCTCTAGCTACACATGTGTCCGATCTCCACAAATATCCACATGAAGACTCATTCCAATTAGAGGTGAGATGATCTTCTTAGAGTGCTAGCTTTCTTGCAAAGATCTTTTCTTTGATGGCTGATTTGGTTCTCCCTCAGATCTTACAGACTCTCTTGAGAACTAAGAAGAATGGAGAGGAAGAAAAGGAGGAAGGAGGCTCGGATTTTGAGCAAAACTTTTCTCTCAAAATTTTTCTCTATTTTTCATGCTATAGGTGTCCAACTTTTGGACCCTATTTATAAGGAGGAGAGATTAGGGTTTTGGAAGGGGGTGCCACACCATGACATGCCAAACAAATATGGGCATCCAAAATTATTTGCACCAAGCACTAAGGAGTAGCGTGAGAAATCAGATCTGATTTCTCACGTTGCTCCTTTCTCAATGCCCATAAGGATAGGTAGATTGGTGCCACCTTTATTTCTTACAATATCTGATTTATTTTTTCTTATCTCCATCTCTTGATTTGAATCAAATTCAAAATAAGAAAGAGATTAGGAGATAAGATAGATGAGTCACCAAGCATTATCACCTACCCTTACTATGCCCACTCCTTTCTCACACTAATATTATTCATGCCAAACCTCTTTTAGCATGAAAAATATCTTATGAAAACTAGGGCATGTAAGGGGAGAGAGAAAGTCTTAGGGAGATGGAAATCTAGGGTTTTCTATTTTAGTTTAAACAAAATCAGATTTGGTTTGACCCAAATAGATAATGGAACCTAATCAAATTAAGAACCCAATCTCTTCAATCAAATCCTAATCTAATTAGAAATTAACTAAACTCAAGTCTTGATCAAATCAATAATTAATCTTCCTCACAATTAGGCTTGATCCAATCAAAATCAATCCAAATCAAAATAAATCCAATTCAGCTAGACTTGATCCGAACCTCATTCCTCAATCAAATTGAGTCAATTAGCAATCCAATTACTAATTAATCTTCATATAATTCATTAGCACTTAGTGAATTACTTAATTACAATATTTGCATAAAGTTAATGGTCAATCATATTAACGATTATACCCATCAATAATTTATAATCGTTGATCAACCATATGATCGGACAAGAACCTCTTTTGTGTGTGATCCTATAGGTTCCATTCTGTCTGGTAGTGAGATATATTATAATCTCCATCATAATATCATCGAAACTCTTTTCGATGGATTGAAATAATTCTAACTCTACCCTTCGAGGGTTATCGATCATCAAGACGACGTCTGATGAGTCCCACAATCCACTAGTGAT
Source organism: Elaeis guineensis (assembly GCF_000442705.2). Classification (NCBI taxonomy): domain Eukaryota; kingdom Viridiplantae; phylum Streptophyta; class Magnoliopsida; order Arecales; family Arecaceae; genus Elaeis; species Elaeis guineensis. The sequence goes on from NC_025994.2 coordinate 14,647,678, forward strand.
ATCTAGCAGTATATAGTAGTAATCCAGTGGAATAAAAATATGAATTCCTAGGTGTACTTACTGTATGATTCAATCCTTCTATCATGAGTCCTGATCTGACAGAGGTCATAGAGAACTCGTCAGACTCCATCGTCAGTCATATACCAGATTGGCTTGACTCGAGTTTACTTATGAATCTCATGAAATTTTTTTCAGTATTCACACTTGCTTTAGTCAAAATCTTTCTGAACTCAGTCTCACAAATCATATAGGACTTCTTCTTTTCTACCAATATTGATAGATTCTATCTAGGTGTATCTTATTCCTAACAGCAAATCTGAACCTACTGTATACAACATATACAGAAAGGATCCGAATAACTAGGGATCAAGGGAGCATGCAGTCAAACTCAGTAGTCTCGCTGTGAATATCCAATGACATCACAGGTCAAAGGACTACTCACACCACTGCAGTATCGAGACAACTACTGACGAGTGAGTAGACATCCAAGTGATTTCTCATATTGATCACTCTCAGTATAAGTTATTCTCTAACAATCACTTACACTCTCATCCCAATGTCCCTACATCACAGATCCGAGACTCATTTGTCCAGAAGAGAGATGATCCATGCACCAATCTTAAATGGATTGATCACTGTCCTCCATAATGATCCATTGATCAGGAGCATTTAGAAACTAACTACTAATAATGTATATCTCAAATTCTCAACATCTTGAGAATATACAAAATCATCTTTGTTAATTTTTAGAATAAATCATGGATATATTAACATGATTGAAATAAAAATATTTTTTTATTAATAATAAAAGTATTACAAGTTTAAAGTTAAGTCCTGAAATTACAAAATATGTCAGCCAATAATTGACTTCTAGGACACTCATCTAACAAACTTCCACTTGACCTAAAGCTAATTGACCATATACCTAAGACCCATCTTCTCAGGGTGAGCTTCGATCTTTTGCTGGTTAAGAGACTTGGTCAGCAAGTTCGCCATGTTCTATATGGAGTCGACTCTCTACACCTCGATGAACTTCTTCTAAAAATATTCGCATATGATGTAGAATCGCCGCTCTATATACTTGAATTTTTGATGAGACTTGGACTCCTTAGCGAGAGCTATGGCACCGTTGTTATCGTAGTGCAGTACAATGACATCTGATGGCATTACATCCAGCTTCGCAATGAACTTCTTGAATCAAAAAGCTTTCTTAGCAGCTTCAAAGACGACGATGTACTCGACTTTGATGGTTGAATCTGCAATGACCGACTGCTTGAAATTTTTTCAGCTGACTGATCCTCTATTATATAAGAAAATATATTCTGATGTAGACTTTCTATCATTGACATCAGTCATGAAGTCTGAATTGGTGTATTGCTCTATTTTCAGCTTCGATCCTTCATCAAAGATCAAAAATAAATTTTTAGTCTTTTTCAAGTACTTAAAGATGTTCTTCACAGCAGTACAGTGTTCTTCACCTAAATTCATCTGATATCTGCTCGTGACACTCATGGCAAAAGCTATATCAGATCGTATACATAGTATGGCATACATGAGGCTCCCTATTGTCGAAGTATAAGAGATCTTGCTTATATGCTGGATCTCTTCAGGTGTGTCAGGACACATCTTCTTGGAGAGATGAATGCCATGTCTAAGGGACAAGAGATCTCTCTTAGAGTTTTTTATGTTGAACCTTTTTAGCATCTCCTGTATGTACATTCGCTGTGAAAGTCCTATCATTCTCTTAGATCTATCCCTTTAGACCTTTATATTAAGAATATAGGAAACTTCTCCTAGATTTTTTATGATAAATTCTTTTGACAACTATACTTTGACCGATGTCAGTATGTGAATATCATTTTCAATCAGGAGGATGTCATCCATGTACAATACAAAAAATATGACAGCACTCCCACTGACCTTTTTGTACACATACGGCTCCTCCTCATTTTTGATGAAATCAAATATTTTGATCACATCATTAAGTGAGTGTTCCAACTCTGAGATGCTTATTTGAGTCTATATATGGATCTTTGTAGCTTGCAGACCTTGTGATCACTATCACTGGATGTGAAATCCAAAGGCTGTTCCATATAGATATCTTTCTCAAGATATCTATTTAGGAAGGCAATTTTTATATCCATTTATCAAATTTTATAATCATGAAAAGCTGCAACCGTTAGCAAAATCTGGATAGATTTCAATATAACCATGGATAAAAAGATTTTTTGATAGTCAATACCTTCGCATTGACTATAATCTTTCGCAACCAGCCATGCCTTATAGGTCTCTACCTAACCATCCGATCTAATTTTTCTTTTATGGATCCATTTACAGTCAATAGGTATAATACCTTCGGGTGGATCTACTAAGGTCCAAACATGGTTGGAATATATGGAGTCAATTTCTGACTTCATCATTTTCATCCATCTTTCGGAGTCAACATCTAACATCACCTCATTATAGGTCTTGAGATCATTCCTAACGTCCCTATCTCTCATAAAGAATACTTTATCTAGATCCTCTGTAAGAATACCTAAATACTTTTTAGGAGGATGGAAGATCCTATTTGATCTATGAGGTGAAGGAGGTACCATGTCTACTAGTTCATTACTAGATTCAGGTTCTTGTACTCGAGGTGGAGGTATCAAACTGGAACTTATGAACCCCTCCGCTCTCCTTATGCCGCTCTCCTTTCTTGATTGAAATCAACTCACCCTGCCATAACTCAGAGAAACAACCCCAATTGGAACCTAAAGAATCTCTAATCTCCCTTAGGTGCTCTCCTTCCCCACAGATCCCAGAAAAGATGAATGAAATGAAAGGAATAAGAATTGTAAAGGACAAAAAAAAGATCATTCATATCGATTTAATTTCTTGTATTTTCTTTTTTTTTGTTAACGTTTTCCTTTGTTTTCCCTACTTCTCCTATGCTTTTTCCATCCTCAGGAGCTTCGACCTAGTGGGAGGCTTGGAGCGGCTAAAGAGGGACTGGGGCAGGAGCTCCGGTTGCCCACCAACCACCGAGCGAGAGCGAGAGAGAGAGAGAGAGAGGGTGGGAGGCCGAAGGGGTTCGGGGGGTGGCGTGGGTTTGCCCCATCAGGAGGACGGATGCCTGGGTGGGGAGGTGTTGCATGGATCGGAGGGGGGGGGGGGGTGCGGGCGCCACCGTCGGGGAGGAGAGGAGGTCACAGGGAGCTATGAGGGGTGCTGGTTGTAGGCATTGTTGAGGCTGGGGGGTGTGGGCTCTGAGGTTGGGGGAGGGGAGGGGGGTCATATGGGGGAGGGCTGGGTTGCAAGTAGTAGAGCGATGGGGGGCGTCACATGGAGCAACATTGGATGAGTGTGCTGGGGCCACTGGGGTCGCATAGGGCTGGGTTGCGAGCAATGGAGCGACAGGGGCATCGTGCGGAGTAGAGAAAATCAGGACTTTTTTGTGCAGGAGAGGAGATTTAGGGTGGTTCGATTGAGAGAGAGGGAGAGAAAAGATAGGAAAAAAGAAAGGAAAAATCAGGCTAACAGAGAGTTATGATTTTATTTTTTTTTTTAAAATTAGCAACGGACTAAAATTCCATTGCAATTCAGTTGTAAAACCGCTTCCTAATGAATTTTTTTATTTTTTAAATTAACAGTAGTTTGAAATTTTATTGCAATTCCATTGCCAAATCGCTTCCTAGTGAGTTCTTTTTTTTTCTAGAGTAGCAACGAAGATGATACTGTTCATTTTTGTTATAATTTTTTTATTTTCAGATTAGCAATAGAATAACTTCAATTGTAAATCCGTTGTTAGCTAATTAAAAAAATTTATAATTCCTTTAACCAACTATTAATAACAAAAATTAAATTTATTGTAAATCCGTTGCAATATTCTGTTGCTAATGCATTGTAATTTCGTTGCCAATGATACAACTATTTTTAGGTTTATTTTTATTTCATTGTAAAATTTTCATGTCTAATCCATTGCAAGTCTGTTGCAAATTTATTTTTTCAAAATTAGCAATGAAATTAAGCATTCTTTTGCAAATTCGTTGTCGATTAACAACGGTTAGAAACAAATTCTATCAATTGCAAAATTTTTATTGTTAACTCTTATATTTCTTATAGTGGACCGAGCTCATCAAAAGACTGAGCTCATCAGAAGGCAGACCTCATCAGAAGGTTGAGCTCATCAGAAAATCAAGCTCATCAAAAAATCGAGATCATGAGGAGGCTGATCTCATCAAAATATGGATCTCCGGATCGAGATAAGTTTCGAGAGGACCAAAAACTCGATCTCTGGATCGAGATAAGTCTCAATGGATCAAAAATCCGATCTTTGAATCAATATAAAACCCCGAATGGGCCAAATCCTCCTGAGGACCAAAATATTGATCTCAGAATCGAGATAAATCTTGAGAGGATCAAAAACTCAATCTTCGAATCGAGATAAGTTTTGATAGGATCAAAAATCTGATCTCCGATTCGATTTAAAGCCCCAAATGGGCCAAGTCCTCTTGAGGACCAAAATATCGATCTCTAGATTGAGATAAATCCAGAAAGGATAAAGATAAAAAGCCGATCTCCGGATCAAAAATTCGATCTCCGAATCGGTTTAAAGCCCCGAATGGGCCAAGTCCTCTTGAGGATCAAAATATCGATCTCTAGATTGAGATAAATCCAGAAAGGACAAAGATAAAAGGTTGATCTTTGGATCAAGCTTAGGTTCTGAAAGAATTAAGATGAAAAGTCGATCTCCAGATCGAGCTTAAGTCCCGAAAGAACCAAGATGAAAAGTGGATTATCGGATCAAGCTTAAGTCCGAAAAAGTTCAAGATGAAAAGTCGATCTTCGGATCGAGCTTAAGTCCCGAAAGGACCAAGATGAAAAATGTTGAACCTCACAAAATATCAACTTGACAAGTTCTGACTTAAATTCTCAGACAATATATCCTTGAAAGAGAAGAAAATGAGGTACCAAATATTGAAATCCTATCAGATATACGGGAGATCCGATCCATCCACTTCGAGCTCAGGTGGAAGGATGTAGTGGTTCATTTGAATCAAACGACATTGATTCATCACCTCGGACAAGTTGATAACTTTTTTCATGGACTACTTCTTTCATCCAAAGTAACTTCTTCGGACTCAGAAGTGCGGGGTAAATATTATAGGGAGTCATATCATCTCAGCTGATGTCCTCAGAATTTATACTCATGAGTTCTCAAATTGACAAGAATATCGATGTAAGGCTCGACGGTGGGCTCATCATAATACTGATCTCATTAGAAGGCTGACCTCATCAGAGGGTCGAGATCATCAGAAAGCCAACCTCATCGGAAGACTGAGATCATCATCATCTGGACACGTGGCAGCAGATTGTGATTTGAGTTAAATGTTCCCTCAGATTACATCAGCCCATGACCGACCTACCTCTTCAGTATTATCTGCTAATCAGCTTAATCCAGAGTTGTTGGTGAGTGGAACGCTCACCTCGATTTGCTTTCGATCTCCCTCATCTTACTTCGATTGTCAACTGACTTAATAATCGGCACCAAAGGTATGATGTCCAATTTAGATAGTTATTGAAGTCAGCTATCCTACATCGATCTTTTACCGATATGCCACCACGTCTATGGATGGTTATCTGATAGTTGTCATCCAACTCAGCCGTAACTGTCTTTCAGTTATATTCCAGCTCATTTGCCACATGGACAACCATCCTACGATCTCTGTGTGGCTGGCCATTCTGTTACAACAATCCAACAGCCTAACAGATCTCTAACGATCTAACAAATCTTCAATGGCCTAACAGCTTCATAGATCTATAACGGTCTAATAAATCTCTAATGGCCTAACAACCTTTTATTAAGACCTAAACAAGCTCCCTCTATATAAAGGAGGACAAGGTACTTTTGGGAGGTTAGTCAAGTTTGAGTGAACAGAGATAAAACTCTACCAGATTTCTCAAAAGAAATCAGAGTTTTCTTCACTTTTCTCCACTCAAACTCTCACTTCTTGCTTTTTGCTTCTCCATTTTCACTATCTGTTCTCAAGGTCTCGACTGACTTAAGTATCGGAGGGTCCTAAATCGGAGGGCACCCCACGGTTTTGAGATTTTTTTTGTAGGTTTCACTTGCGATTCATATCGGTACAGCTTTTAACTCTCCAGCTCGATTCACTGTCGACCTTACCTTCGGAGCCCTGCAGCAACATAGTTTATACCAACTTTGGGGTCAACGGAACATGGCACATTCATGCCTGATTGGAATATTTCAAATAATATAATGATAGCCCAGGAGGCTTTCCATTATATGAGTCAAACTTCTAAAAGAAATTTCTTAATGGTCATAAAAGCCGATATGGAGAAAGCTTATGACAGTTTCTTGGAGATATCCTATTGCCGTCCTCACTCATTATGGTTTCCATGGGAATTTTATTATGTGGATCTTGTGTTGCATCCAAGATCCTACTGGTTCTGTTATTGTCAATAGCATTCCATCCAGTTGGTTTTCTTCATCCATGGGATTAAGACAAGGATGTCCGCTTTCTCCAATTCTGTTTGTTCTCTGCTCTGACATGTTGTCTAGATCTTTGAATGATTTAGTAAATGCTGGAGGTTTATATCGTTATCAACCGAGATGGAATGATCCTAGCATTACACATCTGATGTTCGCTGACGATTTAGTTCTTGTGGCCAGAGCATCTATTAACAATGCAAGTCTATTAATGACTACTGTTATAAACCATCGTATTCAATCTGATTAGCAAGTTAATGTGCAGAAATGGCAGATTCAATTCAGCAGAAAAATTGATATGGGAATCAAGCAGCAAATTCTGGGAATTTTTAATGTACCACTAAAAAAGGGTTCTCAGAATTACTTGGGAGTGCCTTTATCAAGGTCAAGATTGAAGTATCAAGATTTTAATCCCTTGTCTGATTGTATCTACAAGAGGTTTAACGCCTGGAAGTGGAAGCATCTGTCACAGGCTGGTCGTATCACTTTTCTTGAAGCTACTCTGAATTCGTGTTATATTTACCCTATGACAAATGTGCCTGTTCCTACAATTGTTCTTAATGATTTGGAGAAAATTTTTAAGGCCTTTCTATGGGGGCATAACTCAGGCACTAGGAAGATGCATTTGCTCTCTTGGGACACTATTTATACTGATAAGAATAGAGGTGGCCTGGGTATACAGTCAATCAGGATTTACAAAGAGGCTTGCATGGGAAAAGCTGCTGCGGACTTGGTCTTACACAAAAATTCTACGTGGGCTAGGTTAGTTCGAGGCAAATAAGACCAGGCACATTTGTAGGTCGTATTACCCTATGACAAATGTGCCTGTTCCTACAATTGTTCCGACTTGGCAGAAGCTGGGATAATTATCATTGGAGGGGATCATCTCACTAATGGCAATCCATTTGCTCTGCTGCGAAGTATGTTAAATATTCTTTCAGTTGGCTGGTCGGCAATGGTGCTTATCGACGTGCTAACTGATCCATGGGCGAGCAATATGTCATTACATTCTAGTGTGGGGCCGATCAACATTATTCTTTGGGATTGTGAATTGGAAGGTGTCCCAGTTGCCAAGCACTAATGGAACTTGGAATATCAACCTGGTGAATTAACTGTTCTCATAAGAGCTTGCTGCTCGAATTATGGCCATTCCCATCCCTCAGCAACAATATGAGGACCTCCTTGTTACATAAAAATCTGGTAGTGGTAAACTGAAGGTAAAAGAGTTGTATGCTGAAATTCTGTCTTCACAAGTTATGAACAACCAGAATTTCCATTTAAATCAAAACTTCAACTGGATTTGGCAGCTTAATGTTGCACCTAGAGGCAAGGTTTTCTAGGGGAAGTGTGCTGGGGTCGATTACCTTGTAAAGCTCTTCTTTATTCCAGAGGATTTATTCAGCAGCAGGCTATCATTTGTCATTTGTATCATTTGAACATAGAAGATATGGAACATTGCCTCTTTGCTTGCGCCCAAGTATTGGAAGTTTGGAGTGAGATGAAGAGGAGATGCCAACATATCCCCCCGCTCAGATCTGTGCAGGAGCATATTGATTTTACTTCAAATCGAAGTAACAATGATCACGATAAAAGCCTTATCTGCTATACTGCATGGACCGTTTGGAATTCAAGGAATAACTACATATTTCAAGGCAACCAGCATAATCCATCAAAAGTATTTATTTCAGTGCAAAGCCATACTGAAGAATGCAGTCAAGCATCTCTGAAAGTAAATGAGACCATTGTGAGGTAGTCTTGGGGTATCGGCAGCTCCGTGAGCTCAGAAATTTCTTCCTCAAGGTTAGTGTTTTGGGTGTTTTGGGTATCCCTACCGTGCAATGTGGTCAAAATCAACTTCAATGTTTCTTTGTCTGAAAATGTGGTTGGCTTGGGTTATCTTATTAGAGATTATCATGGGGTTGCTCTTTATGCTGGATTGGCAAGGTCCAATGCTATATTGTTCCAGAAGCTCAACTACAGGCCACTTGGAAGAGTCTATCTATTGCCATTTATCAGCTTGGGTTTAAGAGGATTTGCCTCAAAGGGGACTCATTAATAGTGATTAACTGGATAGTCAAGCGCTCTAAAATAGACAGAATCTCAATGGTATTGCAGCCAATCCACCCACTTCTGATGGATATTGTCCAATGTTCTTCAACCTTGGATTGCTTTATCACCTCTCATGCCTTCAAACAGGCAAACCAACCTGCAGATAGTTTAGCTCGTCTTCTCGAAAATTCTGTGTTCTTCTCTCTTTTCTCTCCCTGATCATATTCTGGTTCTAATCATGCTGACATGATTGGAGTTCGGTTTCCTCATTTCTAAGTTTGTTGCTGTTATTTTCTTTTTTCCAATTTGCAAAGTTCACTTGGATGTTCTTGGAGTTCTCAGGGTATCTTTTGCTAAGGTTGTTCAGCTCTGCCTACGATAACAAATTAGCTACACTATATTCTCATTTACTAAATAGTAGTTCTGTATAGTCATATTTTATTCACATAAATATTTTTTAATTTGATAAACATATGATTTTTCCAAGCAACAGCATCATTTAGAGGTTTTTTATTGTTGTCTTAATGTGTTTCTACGTAGACATCTCCTCAAGTAACTAGATCCCCTCTTTTCTTTTTCTACAATAATATTAGTCACGTCGGACGTTTTCTTAAGTAAAATTTCAAATAAAAGTAAGTTATATTTATAGAAATAAATTTTAATTTATATAAGTAAGAAGAAAGCACCGGTTTGTCAAATATCATTGCATAATTGCTTACTTCTGTTGTGTATGTTGAATTCATTTTGGAATAATTTTGCTTGTTTCTCTCACTGATTCTCCAAAGTAAAAAGACTTAATTGCTTTAAAAATTTCAAATTTTTTAGAGATTTTTATTTTTATTCTGAACTTCAATTCATTGCAATCAGGTCATCGAACTTCTAAAATATTGCAATTTATCTCTTGACTACTACTTTCGTCTAAAGATCATGACAGAAATGGTCACGTGCCATCACATGACACTTAGTGAAAGTTGATGTAGCATAAAATTAGCTGACATAGAATCCTAAGCTCCTTTTTCTTTTTTATCCTCTTCTAGCGAGGGTTTAAACTCCTTTTCTCTTTTCCTCTTCTTCTAGCTACAGTTTACTCTATCTTCTCTATTTTTCTCTCCTTCTAACTAGGATTTCTACTTCCCATTTCTTTTATTTTGATCAACCATTACCTTCTCCAAAACCCGCACCATTTGTACCTCATCTTCTAGATGTTTAGGGAGGTAGAGGTACCAATAGTGGTGTGGGAGGGGGTGGGGTTTTAGAGGAGGTATGGTACAGAGGAAAGGATAAAGTAAAAAATAAAAATCCTAACTAGAAGGAGAAAAGGAAGAAGAAAGAGTTTACAAAGATTTCACATTAGCTATTTGATTATGCAATATCAGTTTCCACAACATGTCACATCATAGTACATGACCATTTTCATTATGGCCGTTGGACAGAAGTAGTAGCTAGAGAGCAATTGCAATATTCTAAAAATTTGATGACCTAATTACAATGAATTGAAGTTTAGAATAAAAATAAAATCACCAAAAAGTTTAAGAATTTTAAAGTAATTAAGCCAAATAAAAATTCATGATTAGTTAGAAATATATCACATCAAATACTATAATTTATTAGATGGTTGATCTAGTATGACTTACTTTATACTCATAACTTCTATACCACAAACTTGTGCTTATCATAAAATTTGAATTTGATTTTGTTGCGGATCACCCTCAGCCTCGGTCAACCACATCCTCGGTTATGGCTGAGGTAAGTAAAGGTCGGCCACAGCCGACCTTAAGGAGTTAAGAAAGCATGATCCTAGATCTGGCAAGTCTTCCCAATTCAGCATGTTGATCATTTTTGGAGGATAATCCTTCTTGCGGTTATCAAAGCCCAAATAAGAAAGTCCTAAATTGTCAGATTTGATCACGCTCCAAAAGACAACTACCGGCTGACTCTGCATCGTAAATACAGAAACAACTCGTGTTAACATAATCTATGTGCAATATATAGGAATTGGTTAGTCCCTCGAGTGTGCACGACTCCAACTCTCCCTTTATAAATAGGAAGGAGCAGGAATCCCGAGGTAAGCTCTCGAAAGGCCTCGAAACACTCTCTCTTACTGTTCTCAAATTTTTAGTTAACTTGAGCATTGAAAGTTCTCCATTGAAAAATCTTCTGATCAGAGACTTGCATTATAGATCCAGCTCTGGCACCCAGGAGGCATCTTTATCAGCACCTCATATTCGATCGAGGACCTCTCCACCTCATCTCTAGCCGAGGCCTCTTCCATCTCATCTCCAGTTGAGGGCCCTTCTATCTCATCTCCAATCGAGGATTCCTCCACCTCATCTCTATCCGAGGACTCTTCCACCTCATCACCAGTCGAGACTCCTTCACCTCATCTTTTGCCGAGGGATCTTCTGTCGAATATTCCTTCACCGTATCTTTTTTTGGAAAGACAAAATCCAACCTCACTGGTAACAACTGATTGGTGTTAGAGGAAGGGACCCCAAACTCTACTCGAGGGTTATTTCGAGCGAGAGTGCTTCATCATGAGGCGATGAAGAGGAGTATCGAATGCATCTCGCTATTCCAATGGCATGCGGCCGAACAACGCCCATCAGGAAGTCACTATGTTTGGACCAGCCCAAGCACCGCCACCTCCTCAATTACCTCTGGCAATCTCCAATGAGCGATTCAACAGTCTCGTCTAATAGGTACAAGTCTTCTCCATCACCGTGTGAGGGATGCAATAGACTGCCATACCTTAACTTGTCTCGGGAGCTCCACATTGGGACCATGCTAGATCAACAACCCAGCACTCACCTCCTCATAGTTCGAGGTAGGGATACAGTCGACACAGTAGACCTGGGAGCTCCAATGGAGGACAACATAGGCGCCCATCGACCCCATAATTAGGAAAAGACTCCCACAACTCAAAAACTATCATGGTGAGAGCCTCTTAAGCCCTCATCTATTATTCTATTTTCTTTCTTCCTTATAGGTCCACAGGTCCATGAGCACCTAAGGCTGAGGCTAAGGTAAAAACCAAGGTTGAGGTTGAGGTGAAGTCTAAGCCTGAGGTCGAAATGAAAATCGAGATTGAGCTACCAAGCCTAAGGCCAAAGTAAAGATCAAGATCGAGGTTGAGCTACTAAGCATAAGTCGAGATAAAGATCGATGTCGAGCTATCAAGTCTAAGGCCAAGGTAAAGATCAAGATCGAGGCTGAGCTACCAAGCATAAGGTCGAGATGATTGCCGAGCCAAGGTGAAGATAAATACTAAGCCCAAGTGAAGATCGAGGCCATGCTACCAAACATAAGGCTGAGGTGAATATCGAGTGGAGGTAAAGATTAAGACCGAGCTGAGGTGAAGATTGAGGCCGAGCTACCAAGCATAAGGCCGAGGTGAATACCAAGCTGAGGTGAAAATCAAGATCGAGCTAAGGTGAAGACCAAGGCTGAGCTACCAAGCATAAGGTCGAGATGAATATCGAGCTGAGATGAAGATCAAGACTGAGGCCAAGCTATCAAGCCTAAGGTCGAGGTGAAGATTAAGATCAAGGCCAAGCTACCAAGCTGGAAGGCTGAGGAGAAGATCGAGGTTGAAGTGAAGTCCGATGGCAAGATGGAGCCCAAGGTCAAGGTGAAAACTAAGCCTAATGTCGAGCTCCCAAAGCTGACCTCCAAAGGTCGAGTCCTAAAGCCGACATCCAAAGGCTGAGTTTCGAAGCCGACCTCCTAAAAACCGACCTCCAAAGGCTGCCCTCTCGAAGCCAAGCTCTCGGAGGCCGAGGTGAAAAGATTAACTTGGGAATGCCAACTTGAAAAGGTCGACTAGAGACAAACTAATTAAAATAGGATAACACAACTCTAATTGTAGCAAAAATTTAGTGCAGGGGCAAAATGGTAATTTTAAAACTTTTTCAAAATTACTATTTTACAACGAAATTATTAATTAATCTCATTAATTAATACTAATTAACCCTACACTAGGATCTAAATATGATACAACAGCATGCATTTAAATTTGAAATTCAAATTTGAATCAGTAAACCTTTTACAGTACTGTGTTCAGAACACATCACCTTTTGCAGGTAGTCGATCACCGCAATCTGATCACTGTCAGGGGGCTCTGATCATCACGTCGCAGCCACACAAATATCTGACCTCTACGGATCATCCACACGAAGCTCCCGTCTGATCAGCTCCTCACGAATGCTAGTTCGTGATTTCACCCTTTTGATGGCAGATGTTGATCGAACTCCTTCGATCAATGTGTGCTGACTCTTCGAATGCTCCGGATCATTTGCATGGTTGTTTGAGAGGCTGATGGATCTCTCCCTAAAATTTGATGGACTCACGACACTCGTGGCACACCAATCTCACTTCCCAAACCCTAGGTAGAAACCCTAGGGTACACACTAGAAACCCTGCACTCAATTTTCTTTCTTTTCTTTCTTTTTCTCTCGGAAGGTTTTGGACCTTCACCTTGCACACAAACTTTCCTCACGCCCCAAAGTTTCTCTCCTAAAATTTTTACGCACGTCCTACCTTTCTCCTCTTTTTAAAACAACGTCGAACGTGTCTTATCCGCGTGAGAGGATAAAGATAAGTGGTTGCACATTTGAATTCAAATCAAATTTGAATTCAAATGCAAAACCAACTCATCCCTATCCACTTGTGCGTGAGAAGAGAAGGGGCGTGAGTTGATTTGTGCATGGAGAGTTTACACGAGAAACATTTTCTCATGTAAAATATGGGGCGCACAAGATAAGACCATGGCGCATAGATTAGTTGGTTACTCATTCAAATTCAAACTTTCTTTTGAATTTGAATGGCCAACCAACTTATTTTTATCTAGATATTTGGCACACAAGGTTGGGCATGGGATGGCTTCTGTATGGAGAAAATTCATGAAAAGTTGCTTCTCGTAAATTTAAATATGCACAGAAGAAGTGAGGTGGCGCAGGGAGAAAAGTCAAGGTGGTTTGAACCTAATTGAGCCAACCTAATCTAAATAGGTTAAGCACAATTAGAATAAATTAAATCTAACTTAATTAGGCTTAATTAGACTCAATAAAATCCTAAACAAATCAGGAATTAACTAAACCTAACCTCTGATCAAATCAGAGACTAAACCACCTTAGCGATTAGGTCAACATTTAACCTAATCGGGTCAATCCAAACTGAATCCAATTCAATTGGACTTGATCCAAAAATAATTACTCAATCAAATTGAGTTAATTAGTGATCAAATCACTAATTAAACCTCTCATAAATATTGAGTCCAAATCCGATGGGCAATCAGGCATTAGAGACCATCGATATGAAACCCTGATCAAAGAGTTCAAATTTCAAATTCAAAATTTAAAATTCAAAATTTTGACCCCGGTATCCAAAATGTGTGGAACTCATGATCAGAGAATCCTAATTCTCAATCATAGAGTCCCAGACACATAAGACTCATAATCAGCCATCTGATCAGAAAGGAACCGCTAATGTGTGTGACCCCATAGGTTCGAACCTAAGCCGGTAGCACAGGAACCAATTCTTGTACTAATCGAAGTGACCATCTAGCAATGGTACCCGACGACCGGATAGGTCGAATAATCGCAATCGCAACATTCAGAACCTACGTGAATATGGTTACCGTATAATTCATCCCTTTTGACCCCTGTGTTTAGGATGACTCAGGGTTAAACTGTCAACCCTGATGATATCATCCGAATCGTGCTCAACTCAATTAGTCCTGTGACTCCTCACTAGGACTACCCTGGCCAAGATTTTGCTAAATTGAAACACGACTGTACACAGCTCCTAAACTGGAGTGGTCAATCACATCTTGACATACGCACCGACAAGTCAAGTACTTGACTACACCCAGCAGCCTTTCTGAAGCGAAAATTTAGTGCAGGGGCAAAATGGTAATTTTAAAACTTTTCAAAATTACTATTTTACAGCAAAATTATTAATTAATCTCATTAATTAATACTAATTAACCCTACACTAGGATCTAAATATGATACAACAGCATGCATTTAAATTTGAAATTCAAATTTGAATCAGTAAACGTTTTACAGTACTGTGTTCAGAACACATCACCTTTTGCGGGTAGTCGATCACCGCAATCTGATCACCGTCGAAGGGCTCTGATTATCACGTCGCAGCCACCCAACTGTCTGACCTCTACAGATCGTCCACACGAAGCTCCCGTCTGATCAGCTCCTCACGAATGCTAGTTCGTGATTTCACCCTTTTGATGGCAGATGTTGATCGAACTCCTTCGATTGATGTGTGCCAACTTTTTGGACACTCCGGATCATCTGCACAGTTACTTGAGAGGCTGATGGATCTCTCTCTGAAATTTGGTGGACTCACGACACTCGTGGCACACCAATCTCACTTCCCGAACCCTAGGTAGAAACCCTAGGGTACACACCAAAAACCCTGCGCCCAATTTTCTCTCTTTTCTTTCTTTTTCTCTCGGAAGGTTTTGGACCTTCACCTTGTGCAGAAGCCTTCCTCACGCCCCAAAGTTTCTCTCCTAATTTTTCTATGCACGTCCCACCTTTCTCCTCTTTTTAAAACAACGTCGAACGTGTCTTATCCACGTGAGAGGATAAAGACAAGAGGTTACACATTTGAATTCAAATCAAATTTGAATTCAAATGAAAACCAACTTATCCCTAACCTTTTGGGCATGAGAAGAGAAGGGGCGTGGCTCTTTGTGCGTGAAAAAGTTTCACGAGAAACCTTTTCTCGTGTAAGTAATGTGGAGCACAAAATGGATAAGGATGAAAGGGCAAGTGATAAGTTATCCATTCAAATTCAAACATGCTTTGAATTTGAATGGCTAACTAATTAATTTATCCATCCATATGGCGCACAAATGAGGACGTGGGGAAGGGTTTTATGTGAGAAAAATTTCACGAGAAGTTTCTTCTCGTGAATTCAAATGGGTGCAAGGAAGTTGGGTGACGCAGGGAATTTAAAACAAGGTGGTTTGATTCAAATTGAGCCAACCTAGTTTAAAATAGGTTGAGCACAATTAGACCAAATTAAATCCAACATAATTAGGCTTAATTAGGCTTAATAAAATCCTAATCAAATCAGAAATTAACTAAACCTAACTCCTGATCAAATCAGGGACTAAACCACCTTAGCGATTAGGTCAACATTTAACCTAATCGGGTCAATCCAAACTGAATCCAATTCAATTGGACTTGATCCAAAAATAATTACTCAATCAAATTGAGTTAATTAGTGATTAAATTACTAATTAAACCTCTCATAAATGTTGAGTCTAAATCCGATGGGCAATCAGGCATCAGAAACCATCGATATGAAACCCTGATCAAAGAGTTCAAATTTCAAATTCAAAATTCGAAATTCAAAATTTTGACCCCGGTACCCAAAATGTGTGGAACTCATGATTAGAGAATCCTAATTCTCAATCATAGAGTTCCAGATAGATAAGACTCATAATCAGCCATCAGATCAGAAAGGAACCTCTAATGTGTGTGACCCCGCAGGTTCGAACCTAAGCCGGTAGCACAGGAACCAATTTCTGTACTAATCGAAGTGACCATCTAGCAATGGTACCCGACGACCGAATAGGTCGAATAATCGCAATCGCAACATTCAGAACCTACGTGAATATGGTTACCGTATAATTCATCCCTTTTGACCCCTGTGTTTAGGATGACTCAGAGTTAAACTGTCAACCCTGATCATATCATCCGAATCGTGCTCAACTCAATTAGTCCTATGACTCCTCACTAGGACTACCCTGGCCAAGGTTTTGCTAAATTGAAACACGACTGTACACAGCTCCTAAACTGGAGTGGTCAATCCCATCTTGACACACGCACCGACAAGTCAAGTTCTTGACTACACCCAGCAACCTTCCATCACTGAATTAGAAATTCAGGTAGTCCAGTGCCTAAGTGCAGTGAGTTGCTTGCAGTCACCGTGGCGGTCTCAGGTCGGAGGGATATTTATACCCATATCCCATCGGAGCAAATCTTGACAGCAGAAATAGCTCCAGAGTTGGTCACGTTCAGTGCAGATATACCATTACATCTCACCTGTATGCCATACCAGTGTCTCCACACTCTTTGGTTATGAGGACAACCAACCCATATGGCACACAACGACCTATGCTCGATAAATATTGTCGTCTTTGGTAACAACGTATCATTTGGTCGCGAACATGTTTAAGGACTAAACGACAAATCCTCCTTTGTCGAGTCTAAATAGTCCTAAGGACTTCACCACAACACAGGAGTTCATTAGAAGATGAAACATTTGTGATGAAAAAATACCAAAATAACTTTTATTTATTTATAATTCATGTACTAATACAAAAGGAGCACAACCGTCAACAGGCTGACGATTGGCTTTGGGACACTATTCCCAACACTTCCGTCATTGAATTAGAAATTCAGGTAGTCCAGTGCCTAAGTGCAGTGAGTTGCTTGCAAGTCACCGTGGCGGTCTCAGGTCGGAGGGACATTGATATCCATATCCCATCGGAGTAAATCTTGACAGCAGAAATAGCTCCAGAGTTGGTCACGTTCAGTGTAGATGTACCATTACATCTCACCTGTATGCCATACCCGTGTCTCCACACTCTTTGGTTATGAGGACAACCAACCCATATGGCACACAACGACCTATGCTCGATAAACGTTGTCGTCCTTGGTAACAACGTATCATTTGGTCGCGAACATGTTTAAGGACTAAGTGACAAATCCTCCTTTGTCGAGTCTAAATAGTCCTAAGGACTTCACCACAACACAGGAGTTCATTAGAAGATGAAACATTTGTGATGAAAAAATATCAAAATAACTTTTATTTATTTATAATTCATGTACTAATACAAAAGGAGCACAACCGTCAACAGGCTGACGATTGGCTTTGGGATACTATTCCCAATAATCTCCCACTTGGCCTAAAGCCTATCGGTGCAGTATCTAATACCCATCTTTGACTTGTAGTCGTTGAACTCCTTCACCGCAATGGCTTTAGTGAATGGGTCGGCCAGGTTCTCCTTTCCGTCGATCTACTGAAGGTCGACGTCACCTCGATCCATGATCTTCCGGATGAGATGGTAGCGGCGCAGAATATGCTTCGTCTGCTGGTGTGCCTTTGGTTCCTTCGCCTGAGCAATGACTCCAGAGCTGTCGCAGTAGAGCAGAACTGGACCAACAAGGGAGGGTGCTACTCCGAGCTCGATGATGAATTTCCTCAGCCACACTGCTTCTTTGGCAGCATCTGATGCAGCAATATACTCCGCCTCGCATACTGAATCAGCCACAGTATGCTGCTTGGAACTCTTCCAGCAGACAGCCCCACCATTAAGGGTAAAAATAAATCCTGACACACTCTTGCTATCATCGCGATCAGACTGGAAACTAGAGTCCGTAAACCCTATAAGTCTCAAGTCTGATTCACCATATATAAGCCACTGGTCCGTAGTATTTCTTAAATACTTCAGGATGGTTTTAACAATCTTTCAGTGATTCTCTTCTGGATCAGATTGGTATCTACTCACTACCCCTAGTGAGTATGCCACATCTGATCGTGTACATGTCATGGCGTACATGATAGATCCCACTGCCGAAGCATATGGAATCCTACCCATACGCTCTCTCTCTTGAGGTGTTGTCGGACAATCCCTCTTCGAGAGAGAAATTCCATGGCCTATCGGTAGATAGCCTTTCTTGAAATTTTCCATGCTGAACCTTTTCAGCATAGTATCAATGTACGTGGACTGGGATAAGCCAAGCAACTTTTTGGATCTATCCCTATAGATCTTCATCCCTAGGATGTAGGAAGCTTCTCCCAGATCCTTCATGGAGAACTGTGACGATAGCCAAATCTTTATTCTCTGTAATGCAGGGACATCATTCCCGATTAAGAGAATGTCATCCACATACAATACAAGAAATACTACTACTGGACCATTAGCCCACTTATAAATGCAGGGCTCTTCTCCGTTCTTAACGAAGCCATACATTTTGATCATCCTATCAAAACGTATGTTCCAACTCCGAGATGCCTGCTTAAGTCCATAAATGGACCTATGTAGCTTGCACACCTTAGACTCATCTGTGGATGTGAACCCTTCAGGTTGTATCATATACACCTCTTCGTTCAGCTCTCCGTTTAGGAAAGCTGTCTTCACATCCATCTGCCAGATTTTATAGTCCAGATGGGCAGCTATCGCAAGCATAATCCGAATGGATTTGAGCATTGCCACAGGAGAAAACATCTCGTCATAGTCTATACCATAACGTTGACGATATCCCTTGGCAACCAGACGGGCTTTATAGGTCTCCACCTTTCCGTCTGCGTCCCTCTTCCTTTTGAAGACCCACTTACACCCTATGGGTTTTACTCCTTCGGATGGGTCAACCAATGTCCACACATCGTTGACCTTCATGGACTCCATTTCGGATTTCATGGCCTCTAGCCATTTCTCAGAGTCAGGTCTCTGCATTGCATCCATGTAGGTGATCGGATCCTCATCGTTTTCATCAAGTTCGACAGGATCACCATCCCGGACCAAGAAACCATAGTATCTATCCGGTTGATATGGTACTCTACCAGACTGCCTTAAGGGTGCATAATCAATGGGCTCCGGATCTGATCTAATCAAATCCGGTTCAGGTTCAGTAACATGTGTCGATTTTTCCACCTGTCGAACTTCGTCAAGTTCGACCTTAGAGGCAACAGTTTTTTTTACTAAGGAACTCCTTTTCTAAAAAAATTGCCTTAAGACTGACAAACACCTTTTGCTCATCAGCAAGGTAGAAATAATACCCTTTGGTCTGTTTTGGGTACCCTATAAAATTACACTTGTCAGACCTAGGTCCAAGCTTGTCTGTAATTAAACGTTTAACATAAGCCGGACACCCCCAAATCCTAAGGTGCGAGAGTACTGGCTTACGTCCTATCCATATCTCATATGGCATTTTGGCTACAGACTTATTCGGAACTCTATTTAGAAGGTAACAAGCCGATTCGAGCGCATATCCCTAAAGGGAGATCGGCAGACCAGCAAACCCCATCATGGATCGAACCATATCTAACAGGGTCCGATTCCTCCTTTCAGACACACCATTATGCTGTGGTGTTCCAGGAGGAGTCCATTGAGAGAGAATCCCATTCTCCCCTAGATACGCAGAAACTCATTGAAAAGGTATTCACCTTCTCGATCAGATCGAAGAGTTTTAATACACTTCCCAGTTTGTTTTTCTACCTCATTTCAGAATAGTTTGAACATTTCAAATGATTCCGACTTATGCTTCATTAAATAGACATACCCATACCAAGATAGGTCGTCTGTGAAGGTTATGAAGTAGAAAAATCCACCTCTTGCACTTGAGCTCATGGGTCCACATACATCAGAATGTACCAGACCTAAGAGTTCACTGGCTCGCTCACCTTTTTCAGTAAAAGGTGACTTGGTCATCTTCCCAAGAAGACAGGACTCACAGGTTGGAAGTGATTCACAATCACTAACTTCAAGAATTCCTTCTTGAGCCAACCTGTTTATCCTGTTCTTATTGATATGACCTAGCCTACAGTGCCAAAGGTAGACTTCTGACACATTATCTATTCTAGAGCGTTTACCGAAGCTTTGAACCATATTAACAGGCTGTGATAGTAAGTAAATTCTATTATTTAATTATCCAACAAATATTGTAACATCATTCAAAATGATATTGCAAATATTTCTTTTTATTAAAAAATCATAACCGTACATGGCCAAAAGGCCTACAGAAATAATATTTAATAAAAAACTTGGACAATAGTGACATTCACTCAGAATTACATTATGAGAATTGATTACAAGACTCATGATTCCTAAAGCTAGAACTGAAACTTTGCTTCCATCTCCAACGTTCAGGAACCTCTCGCCTTCATCAAATCTCCTACTGACCTGCAGACCCTGCATCGAATTACAAATATGATAAGGGCTTCCGGTATCCAATACCCAGGCAGTAGTATCACAAATCGAAAAGTTGCAAGGAGTTATCATATAATTACCTTGCTTCTTCTTTGGCCTGTTCGGGTCCAGGGAGGCAATGTATTGAGGACAGTTCCTCTTCCAATGCCCCTGCTTCTTGCAAAAGAAGTACTCCGCCTGGCTCTGGTCGTGCTTGCGCTTCTTGGTCTGACCCTGTGCTACTGTCCCAGCATGAGATTGCACCTTCTTATTTTTCTTCTTCTTGTTCTTCTTCTCCTTTCTAAAGGGTTGACGACGAGAAGAAGACCCTCCCACTACATTCACCATCTCCTTATGGAGTTGGTGATCCTTCTCAAAGTTCTGCAGCAACCTCAACAATCCGTGGTAGTTTACTGTAGGCTTTATCATTCAAAAATGAGTAAGGAATGGGAGGAAGAACTTGGGCAAGGAATTAAGGATCGCATCTTTACCGAGCTGCTCGTGCAGAGGAAAGCCCAATTTGCTTAGGCGCTCAATCATCTCGATCATGTACAGTACATGATCAGTGACTGAGGCTCCATCCCTCATCCGAGCATTGAAAATGGCACAACTAGTTTTGTGCCTTTCAACGTCGTCAGGCGTGCCAAAGGAGTCGTTCAACATTTGAAGCATCTCCTGTGGCTGGGCGTTCTCAAACCTTCGGCTGAACTTGTCATTCATTGCTACCAGCATAATACATCGAACGGTGGTGCGGTCATTGAGCCACTTCAAGTAAGAGTCTCGGATCGCCTTACTAGCTTTTGGAGCTGGCTCCTCAGGTGCTGGATCCGTTACTACATAAAGGATCTGCTCATGCTCAAGGATAATTTTCAATTTTTGATACCAGCTATCAAAATTGGATCCCATGAGCTTGTCATTATCTAATAATGACTGGAGCGACAGGGTAGTGGCCATAGCTGCATAAAGAAAAATGAGACCTCTATTAGTACATTAATTAATACTAAAGACTTGGACTTTAGTCTAAAATTTTTCCCAATATTTTTACGAACTGGTAGCCTCATCCTCCAATTCGAGGAATTACTTTAATTCTTTAATGGGTACTAGAATCCACACGAGCCCAACTTTGGTTGGTCAACCCATGTGCATCTATGGATAGGTTCTTAATCAGTTATTTCTCTAAACAACTTCTAGTAATTGATTTTGCCCCAGAACCTAATCAGTAGGCTTTGGCCTCCACTGAAAAGATCTGGTTAGGTCCAACCATTAACATGACTTAATTTAGTGAATCGGACCAATAAATGATCAGGTCCGACTTTGGCCGGCCAACCTAACCACCATCAGAAAGACTCAATCAAATTATCATATTATGAATAATAATTCCATTAGCCAATGAGCACCAGGCCTTTGGGCCTCCAATGATCATTGAACTAATGGACTCATTATCACTCACTTAATGGGAGGCTATGACTTAGTTATCATTATAACTTAATCATTTTAGGGACTTAATAATTTTGAGGATTTTATTAAAGAATAGTAGAGAAGAAATCATCTAGCCAATTTCAATCCTCCCACTGATTTCACCAAGTCAGATTAAAAAAGGATTTAATTAAAGCTGGCATTAGGAGCACCTAAATCAGTCACACTGATTTACCTAATGACATGGGTGAGCTCTAATCACCAAGTGATCTAATCAAAATCTGACTTACCAGATTGGCCAGGTAAGTGAGATCAGTGGTGGGGATTTGTCATTAACTCGTCAATGATCGAATCAATGCGAGTAGCTCCTGCTTATGAACCACTGGTCAAAACTGCCGAACTTACCTTACACACCAACTGGTTCATTAGTTTTAATTTTGATCAACTTAGTAAATAGGGCTCCACCGCGTAGCCATGAATTAAGTCCATCTTGGTCTAGTTAAAGACATGGACCCATTCAACTACAACTATTGAAGTTGAGTCTAGAGTATCCTTGACCTAATCTAATTCAACTTTTGATTAGATTTGATCAATTACTCCATTTAGTCTATTTTTTAAGCTAACCTTAGGTCTAACCCAATTATGGACCTAATTCATCTAACCCATTGACCCACAAGTTTATGCAATTGTCTTAGGTCTTAATTCACAATTCTAGACCTACTAGACAACACTTAATTCTTTTAATTAAGTACTTGGGCTGATGGGTCAGGGTTTGACATTTCAAAAATAATTTTTAAATTTTAAAAGATTTTATTTTTTGTTCACCAAATGTGTTGACTCATTTCACAAATGGGTCAGCACAATTCATAAACAGCAATCCTATTGCTCATTTCATAACAGAAAATAACTCAAAATAAATCATAAATTTTTTTTTAGATCTAATCTAACACATTCATGATAAATTTTATAATTAAGTCCTTTCGCTGCTTCATCGGCATGGGATATAATTACATCGACACCCCTACCGCCATAGAAGATCCCATCGAATGGGAAGAAAGGGCCTTTAAACCCTACTTTTCTCCTATGACCGGACGGTCATGACAACCAACCCAATTAGATTACTTGCTACTTGGATCAAGTATATCTAAATATACCAATTTTAAAATTTAAATTTTGAATTTCAAATTTTAAGTTTTAAATTTTAAATTTCAAATTTGAGATTTCAACCAAATTTCAAATTTCGAATTTCCAATCTTTGAATTTTAAATTTTGAATTTTGAATTTTAAATTTCAAATTTTGAATTTTAAATTTCAAATTTTAAATTTCGAATTTGAGATTTCAACCAAAATTTTAAATTTCAAATTTTGAATTTCAAATTTGAAACTTCTAACAAATTTCAAATTTCAAATTTCAAATTTCAATTTTTTTTGAATTTTGAATTTTAAATTTTGAATTTTAAATTTAAACTTATAGATTACACCTTAATCTATGCATGCATATGTATATCATATTCTAGAACCATGCTCTGATACCATCTGTAGCGAAAATTTAGTGCAGGGGCAAAATGGTAATTTTAAAATTTTTTCAAAATTACTATTTTATAGTGGAATTATTAATTAATCTCATTAATTAATACTAATTAACCCTACACTAGGATCTAAATATGATATAACAGCATGCATTTAAATTTGAAATTCAAATTTGAATCAGTAAACCTTTTACAGTACTGTGTTCAGAACATATCACCTTTTGCGGGTAGTCGATCACCGCAATCTGATCACCATCGGGGGGCTCTGATCATCACATCATAGCCACACAAATGTCTGGCCTCTGCAGATCATCCACACGAAGCTTCCGTCTGATCAGCTCCTCACGAATGCTAGTTCGTGATTTCACCCTTTTGATGGTAGATGTTGATCGAACTCCTTCGATCAATGTGTGCCGACTCCTCGGATGCTCCGGATCGTTTGCACAGTTGCTTGAGAGGCTGATGGATCTCTCTCTAAAATTTGATGGACTCACGACACTCGTGGCACACCAATCTCACTTCCCAAACCCTATGTTGAAACCCTAGGGTACACACTAGAAACCCTGCGCTTAATTTTCTTTCTTTTCTTTCTTTTTCTCTCGGAAGGTTTTGGACCTTCACCTTGCGCA
The DNA here is from genome assembly GCF_000442705.2 of Elaeis guineensis. Lineage (NCBI taxonomy): Eukaryota > Viridiplantae > Streptophyta > Magnoliopsida > Arecales > Arecaceae > Elaeis > Elaeis guineensis. Next base: position 14,671,735 of record NC_025994.2, read on the forward strand.
AAAACTTTTCTCATGCCCCAAAGTTTCTCTCCTAAAATTTCTACGCATGTCCCACCTTTCTCTTTTTTTTAAAACAACATCGAACGTGTCTTATCCGCGTGGGAGGATAAAGATAAGTGGTTGCACATTTGAATTCAAATTAAATTTGAATTCAAATGTAAAACCAACTCATCCCTATCCACTTGTGCGTGAGAAGAGAAGGGGCATGATTTGATTTGTGCGTGGAGAGTTTACACGAGAAATATTTTCTCGTGTAAAATATGGGGCGCACAAGATAAGACCATGGCGCATGGATTAGTTGGTTGCTCATTCAAATTCAAACTTTCTTTTGAATTTGAATGGCCAACCAACTTATTTTTATCCAGATATTTGGCGCACAAGGGTGGGCGTGGGATGGCTTCTACGTGGAGAAAATTCATGAGAAGTTGCTTCTCATGAATTTAAATATGCACAGAAGAAGTGAGGTGGCACAGGGAGAAAAGTCAAGGTGGTTTGAACCTAATTGAGCCAACCTAATCTAAATAGGTTAAGCACAATTACAATAAATTAAATCCAACTTAATTAGGCTTAATTAGGCTCAATAAAATCCTAATCAAATCAGGAATTAACTAAACCTAACCCCTGATCAAATCAGGGACTAAACCACCTTAGCGATTAGGTCAACATTTAACCTAATCAGGTCAATCCAAACTGAATCCAATTCAATTGGATTTGATCCAAAAATAATTACTCAATCAAATTGAGTTAATTAACGATCAAATCACTAATTAAATCTCTCATAAATATTGAGTCCAAATTCGATGGGCAATTAGGCATTAGAGACCATCGATATGAAACCCTGATCAAAGAGTTCAAATTTCAAATTCAAAATTTAAAATTCAAAATTTTGACCCCGATACCCAAAATGTGTGGAACTCATGATCAGAGAATCCTAATTCTCAATCATAGAGTCCCAGACACATAAGACTCATAATCAGCCATCTGATCAGAAAGGAACCACTAATATGTATGACCCCGCAGGTTCGAACCTAAGCCGGTAGCACAGGAACCAATTCCTGTACTAATCGAAGTGACATCTAGCAATGGTATCCGATGACCGGATAGGTCGAATAATCACAATCGCAACATTCAAAACCTACGTGAATATGGTTACTGTATAATTCATCCCTTTTGACCCCTGTGTTTAGGACGACTCAGGGTTAAACTGTCAACCCTGATGATATCATCCGAATCGTGCTCAACTCAATTAGTCCTGTGACTCCTCACTAGGACTATCCTGGCCAAGATTTTGCTAAGTTGAAACACGACTGTACACAGCTCCTAAACTGGAGTGGTCAATCCCATCTTGACACACGCACCGACAAGTCAAGTACTTAACTACACCCAGCAGCCTTCCGTCATTGAATTAGAAATTCAGGTAGTCCAGTGCCTAAGTGCAATGAGTTGCTTGCAAGTCACCGTGGCGGTCTCAGGTCGGAGGGACATTTATACCCATATCCCATCGGAGCAAATCTTGACCGCAGAAATAGCTCCGGAGTTGGTCACGTTCAGTGCAGATGTACCATTACATCTCACCTGTATGCCATACCAGTGTCTCCACACTCTTTGGTTATGAGGACAACCAATCCATATGGCACACAATGACCTATGCTCGATAAACATTGTCATCCTTGGTAACAACGTATCATTTGGTCGTGAACATGTTTAAGGACTAAGCGACAAATCCTCCTTTGTCGAGTCTAAATAGTCCTAAGGACTTCACCACAACACAGGAGTTCATTAGAAGATGAAACATTTATGATGAAAAAATACCAAAATAACTTTTATTTATTTATAATTCATGTACTAATACAAAAGGAGCACAACCGTCAACAGGCTGACGATTGACTTTGGGACACTATTCTCAACACTAATAATCTACTATTTTCGTTACTATTATTCCAAAGTTGGACTTGACTTAGGAATCAGAGGGCCCAGCTAGAGCAAACTCAGGGAGTTCTTTTATTTTTTGTGTGCACATCTCCGATGACAACGGCCAACTACGCTCCTCATCCTCGTACGAGTCGAGTGGACATCCCAACGATAATGACCAACTGGTGCTCATCCTTATACGAGTCGAGTGGAGGCCCCAACTATAATAGCTAACTAGTGCTCCTTATCCTGGTATCAGTCGAGCAGAGGTCTCGATGACAATGGCCAAATGGCACTCCTCATTCTCATACGAGTCAAGTGGAGGCCCCGACGATAATGGTCAAATGGCACTCCTCATCCTTATATGAGTTGAATGGAGGCTCCAACAACAACAGCCAACTGATGCTTTTCATTCTCATATGAGTCAAGTAGAGGTTTTGATGATAACGATCAACTGGCACTTCTTATCCTCATATAAGTTGAGCGGAGGTCTCGATGAAAACAACCAACTGGTACTCTTCATCTTTATATGAGTTAAGTAGAGGCCTTGATGACAACAGTCAACTGGTACTCTTCATCCTTGTATAAGTCAAGCAAGGGTCGAGAATGATGATGAAGAGGCTAGCCCTCTAGGGACTCCTTAGCCGAGTTGACAGCCTAAAGATAAGCTAGATGGAGATCAAACTTTTATCTTGGAGCATGAGTTATATACGTCCTACACATAATGGATGAATTAAAGGAGCACTAACCTTTGCAACCTATGGGACTCTATGGATGGCAATGAAGAACAAGCAATAAAAGTGATAAGGTAGGAGATCTCGACATGAAGTCAGCCTTGGCCCTAAGCTTTTACTCTCTTCGCTCAATCTCCACTTGAGCTTGGACTCGAGAGTCGGGGGACAATTGTTGTGGACCACCATCTCAACCTCGGCCGACCATATCCTCGATCGAGATAAGGGTCCGCTATAGCCAACCCTAAGGAGTTAAGAAAGCATGGTCCCAAATTTGACAAGTCTTCCCAATTTAGCAAGACAATCATTTTGGGAGGATAATCCTTCTCGCGGCTATTAAAGCCAAGATAAGAAGGTACTAAATCGCCAGATTCGATCATGCCCCAAAAAGCAACTACTAGCTAGCTCTACATCGCAAACATGGAAACACAACTCTCGTTAGCATGATCTGCATGCAATATTTGAAAATCGATTAGTCCCTTGAGTGTGCACAACTCCAACCCCCCTATAAATAGGGGGGAGCCGTGATCTTAAGATAAGCTCTCAAAAGATCTCAAAATGTTCTCTTTTATTGTTCTCCAATTTCTAGCTAATTTGAGCATCGGAGGTCTCCATCGAAAAACCTTCCGGTTAAAGACTTATTTTGCAGGTCCAGCTCTGGCATTTAGGAGACATCTCTATCAGTACCTCATATTCAGTTGAGGATCCCTTCACCTCATCTCTAGCTGAGGATTCTTTCACCTCATCTTCGATCGAGGACCCCTCCATCTTATCTCTAGCCGAGGATTCTTCCATCTCATCTTCAGTCAAGGATCTTTCCACTTCATCTCTATCCGAGGATGACCCCACCTCATCTCTAGCCGAGGACTCTTCCACCTCATTTTCAATCGAAGACTCCTCCACCTCATCTTTTGTGAGGACTCTTTCACCTCATATTTTGCTGAAGACCCCTTCACCGCATCTTTTTTTGGAGAGATAAAGTTTGACCTCACCAGCTTAGATTTTGGCAACAACAACAGATTTCACTCTTAAAATTCCTCCATTTGTCTCCAATTGAGGATATGATACATGGCTTAATGCCTTCTAGAATCCTATTTTGAGCTCGAGGTTCAAGATCTAATAGAACGTCGTGTTCAAAATGAGTCCGCAACCAAAACTTTAATGAGTGACTTATGCAACCACCAATTTCTAAAAAAAATTGAATTTAGATAGAAAAATATAGTAAAAATTTATTGCAAATGATATGCTCAAAAAAATAAGTAAAATATGTTTGTGACTTGGTCTCCATTACATGCATGCAGTCCCAAATAAATCTTTATTTGACTTAGGTGCCACATGCTAGCTTTTCTAATTAAATGGTCCCACATTATGCTTCTTTAATATAATACCCAAAAATCAAGCAGGTAATACTCGTTCATAGCCAATAGGCTGACCCAGTTTGTTCTAGCTAACAATAATATAATCCCCTTATGGCAACACTTCAAACATACATGTTTGACCTCACTTCCTTGCCTTCAACATCTACCATGCATCAATATAAAAGTATACATTTTTGGTCAAATTGATATGTAAAGAAACCATTAAAAGAAATAATGAATTAAATCGGGCATATAACTACAATATTTGTTCATCTCATTATCAACTTAAAATGCGACATACATTCATCTCAAACATCATGTACCAAAAGAGATTATGCTAAATTTTTGAGGAAAAAAAACCCACGGTAATCATATCAATGACCTCTTGAGATGATTCTTTCTTTTTTAAATAAAAATCTAATAATTTTTCAAGCTCTATGATATGGTTTGCACCTTAAAAAATGCAGCACACCAAACAATTAGATCCAAATTCCATTATTTAGGTCTCAAAACAAACCGATCAAACCAAAAATTTTCTCATTGGAAAAAGTTTTGATTGGACGTATCTTAAAATCTGAAAAGAATTAGGTAGAGTAATAGCAAGATCGATATATAGGAGTCGAGATCTACCTTCTATATCTTACTTTTTTTGTATTTATTTTCACTAACTATATATATTTTAGATAGTTGAGTCCTATTTGAACTAGACAAGGAATCCTATTCCAATTATGCAATGACGTATCTTACTAACATAAATAAAGGCCATGTATCTCAATTTATGGAGCATTAATGAAGGAAAAGGAGGTTTATATCCTACTTTTGTGAAACTTGCTACTTTTTTCAAATCTTTTTGAGTGATTCGAACTAAGCAGGTTAAAAAAATTTTTTCTTTTTCTTAATTGGATCAAATACGTAGTAGATTTGTAATAAATATTCCCACTGAATTGATAAAAAATAGTATCAAAGGGGCTCCTGCACTAAGACAATATACTGTTGACTTTATTAAAAAAAGAAAAGAAACAAATAAAGAACACCATATTGTCAAAATCTCAAGGTATCACAAGATCAGCATGTGCTAGTGGGCAATATGTTGGACTCTAATATTTGATCACAAACAACATTCTAGCCACCAACTACTTTCAAAAGATGGGTAGTCCATGGTTCCATATCTTGAAGAAGCATCAGCCACCCTTTTTGGTTCTTGAGTAGTTATCTTGATGCTCGATACCATAGGTAAAGTGACATGCCACCTCTTATTTAGAAGACATTATATATGTAACGTGGCAAGCTGCAACTTAAGCCTTGTAGCTTTATGTGTCCAGCTCACATGAAAAGATTCTAGCTAGATTTTTGCCATTTGGTGACTCTGGGCATGTTCAAAGTTCATCTCATCTCCTAATTAGCAGATCTCTCCTTTCACTATCCTCCTTTTCTTTTTCTTTTCAGTGAAAAAGAAAGGGCACTCATGCTAAACCATGCATTTGGATATGGTGGTCATCAAACCTACAAGTTTCAGTCCAACTTGCATGTAGGTAAATCACATCCAGTTCCCTTTAGTCCCTTGGCCATGTCAACTTGCGTGATTCATGTTGGTATATATCCAAGAGTTGTAGGGCTATCAAATGGCACAATTGAAGCAGTGAGCCTTAATTGTTACATTTATAGCTGATACCTACAGCAGCTAGAAAAAAAGCTTATGGCATCCCATTGTTTTTTGTGTGGATATCTCAATGGGTTTGTGCCGACATGGTAAGATTTGAAATGAGACAAGCCATAGGTGTTTGACATGGCAAGTTGATACGGGCATCTGGAATCTAGATATATTATATATATGTATTTAATGAAGGAAAGGTATGTAACACAAATAACCGGGTTTATCCCTGGAATAATTCATTAATAACACCTTTTTTTATTTTTTCTAATAAAAAAGAAAGAACAAAAGAAGGAAGGAAGTTAAATAAATAGCTCATGATTTTTGGGCATAGAATGACTGAACCAGGTTATCTATTTCTCATGTACATAGGGATAGGCTTATTCAGGCCTTTGTCTACTTTTTAATTTTGCTAAACTTCATAAAACCCCAACCTATAATCTCCCTACATATTACATTTAATCTAATATTATTATTTCTATATGTTAATATTACCAATATGTAACACAAAATGAATATTATATAACAATGTCACTATTATCATATAATTAATATTAATGTTATTTTTTTGATTTCTCGCTAGGACAAGAGAATCCTGGTGGAAAAAGCATCCTTGATACCAACCATGATATGCTCCATCAATTGCAATGGTTGACGATCATTAACAATTACACCATGCTTACTGAAATGATAGGATGTTCGGATAAACTTATATAAGTCTACATGAGAAATTACTTAAATATAAAGATCAAAATTTAAATATGCCTGGCATTCCGGAGATGTTTATTAAATACTAATAACTGTAGGATGGAAAATGTTCTTAAAAATTTTAGTAAAAGATATATAGCTGGGCCAAAATGGCATCATATTTTATGGCCTAAAATTCAATTAAATGAACATGCGGACAATATGAGCTATTATATTTTAGAATGAATGCTTCCTTCTATAGTAATATCTTGTTAAAAATTTGATATGACAAATTATTGCCTATGCCTTCTTGAAAAGGAAAAACCTTTTTTACTATCTCAAGTTGGATGGTGCAAGTTCTTGCAAACTACCATTATGTTATAAGAGAGTATGAATGGGGGAAGCAAGAGACAAATCTACCACTTTTGATACATATAAATATTTATTAGAAATTTTATTTCGTTATTGATCTAAATATATATTACAATCTGATAATTTTATATTATAATCTAAGTATTGATCGCTAGGTTCTATAGGCATGGGATGTATAGCAATCTGAAAAAGCAAATAGTTCAAGTTTTGGTTGTCCTCATGAAAATATCTTACATATAATTGAACTTATCATATAAATTAGTTTGTTTAATCACAAAATTGAAGTTGAGTTCTATTATTGCAATTCATGGATGAATAATTTCTTTTTTTTTGATTAGCCAATGGATAACATTTATTTACTGGTTAATATGTTTTATTTTTTTTAATAATAGTCAAATATCCAATTGATTGATGAATTATTTCTACCATTGCACATATTGATGGATCTTTTTATCATAGTCATCCTGGGATGGGTTATGATTCTGAGCATTTTGTAACGGCATTACGTCTCTTTATTCCCACCTATATAGCCAACAAATATCCAAGAACATTTATTGATCAGGAGATGGGTAAAGAAGATGAATATGATGGAGGTATCCTTTCAAAAAGGATGCATGTTTCCGATGCGGAGATCGGGGATACCTCAAGTCATCCTATAGAAACCCCATCAAGTGCTATAAATGTTTGTGTTTTGGTCACCGAGCGAGAGGGTGTAGGAGTAAGCAATGCCCAAAACTCTCAAGAGAAAAGACGACAGACATGGAGATGGAGGAACAGGAGTCTACTACACTTGAACCACAAGAAGAGGAGAAACCCGAGTTACTGAAGATGTTCCTATCGGTGAATGCGGAAATGGCAGGTATTTCAGCTTACCTAGATAGCGCAGCGAAAGTGGAGACCTACGGAAGACTAGTTAAAAGAGATGCGTTGCTAGCATCTTGGAGCAAAAAGTAAGGAAGTCGGGCTCATGGTTTACTAGGCAAGTGGCCTCGAGAAGGTTTTTCATCTCCTGTCCAGATAAGGAAACGGTAATGGCACTGATGGCAGAGGGGCACATTTGAGGGGATGGTTTTACAGTAATTGTAAACCATTGGAACTAGTTCAATGGAGGAGTTTGGCACAAACTGAGGTACAAAGTTTATGCCACCTTGAAAGATTTGCCTCTTTTCTGTTGGACAGTGGAGGCTCTAGCTGGAACTATATCAGGTTTCACGATGCCTCACCGAGCAAACCGGTCCAGTCTAAAGTGGGAAGACCTCGTAAGGTTCGATATTGTCTTCTTTTGTAAGGACATTTCGAGCATCCTAGAGAAGATAGAGGTAACCGTAGGTTCTCGCACTTACACAGTAGCTCTTATTATCTTTTTCATTACAGAACAAGTGCCTCGCTTCGATGGGAGGACATCAGAGGCACAACGGGGTCATGATGACATGGATGACTATGAGTGGGAGTTCTGGAACAGATCAGGAGATAGGTCACTGTCAAATAGTTCATGGTGTTACCATCAACAGTCATCGAAGGACAGTTAGACCGTAGAACAAAGAAATAGGGTTGAAACATCCGGCGAAGGCATCACACCAATGATGCTACCATTCAGAGCTCAAGCCAACATTCAACGGATTGGGTGGGACCAATAACGTGATGATCTAAGATGGGCTCAGCAGAATTCAAGGGAACGTAGCTGCTGTGGGTTGTTCTTGGACTCTTATTACTGAAGTTTTCAAAACGGCAAGGCAGGCTATTTTGGTTAGAGTTTTGTGGTCAGAAAGGTATGTGTTTAGCTCCCCGATAACTAGGATTTTGAATTCAAATAGACACATGCCATTGCTAGAATACGGTGAGAAACCCACGAATCTGATCATGCCTCGCCCGCTCGACGAAGGGTCTGACACAAATCCGGGTTTTCCCAAAAATCTGAGTAACCTTTGTATGGGCTCGTTGATGGACAAGCAAACCCTATCTGACGAGCTAAATCCATCTACGAATCACCTAGTTCCCATCCAGAAAGTTTTTGCATCGATTCTCACTGCATTACCTAGCAAATGTCAAAGAGAAGGAAATGACATAGTGAGCACTAACCCTCAAGATAACACTGCTCCAAACATCAAAAAAGGACTGCTAACTCCCCAGTTTGTGGCCAAACATAGCGCTCGCATACGTGCAAAAAAGATCAAGATGTTGGGCTTATAGGAGGAAGTATTGCAGAAAAATGAGTTTCTTTACCTCAACTCTCTTACAACCACAGAAGTAAAACAGCTGGGCTCTCTTTGTGAAATCAAATTCAAAAGGAAGGAAGAGATCATCACAAGCAAGCTAAAGGGATTGGAATTAAGTAGATGCTCTCTGGCAAGGTTATGGAAGGAATAACAACAAGGACAAGGAAAGCTCCCTCAAGTTTAATAAGTATGTTGTGGAGGGGGGGGGGGGGGGGGGGAAGGAGCGGAAGAGAAGTCTCTTTTTGTGAGGGGGGGAATTTTGGGATGCTGAGAGGTGGAGTTAGTATTACTATAGGGGTTCTTATAATGAGAGGAGGGAAGCAGTGTTTTGTTCAAACCTCCACGCAAACATGAAATGTATGAACTTACATTTGACCCCCTTCCTTGTAGAGTATTATAACAAAATGAGGTATGTTATTGGAAAGAGGGTAGGGCTCTTTGCATTTTTGTCTGTGTGCATTCGTGTTATCAGGGGACATGGTTCCCGAGTGCAACTACAGCAGGCTGGGTATCAAAATGCACAGAGCCAGTAAAACGATAAAAAAAGATTGTAGAAGAATTTATAACAATCTAAATGGCAATCCTATCATGGAACGTAAGAGGTTTGGGTAGGCCGGGGAAGAGAGGAATGGTGACAGAGCTGGTGCAATCATCCAGGGGAAGCATTATTTGTTTACAGGAATCCAAGCTAAACCAGATGAATTTAAGATTAATCCGATCAATCGGGGGAACAACTTTTGACTTATGGGGATTCATTAAGGCAGAGGTTTCAGCAGGTGGGATTGTTATGATGTGGAAGAACTCAGAAGTAGATGGTTCTATATTTTACAAGGGAAAATACTTCGTTAGTGTTGAAATCAGATTGCTCACTGAGGAATATGCTGGGAAATGGCTGCTAAGGAACGTCTATGGACCACAAGGCATTAAGAGACAAATAGACTTCCTCCATGAACTAAAACAAATAAGATCCAAGTGGATAGAACAATGGATGCTCTTAGGGGACTTTAACATAATTAGATTTCAGAAGGAAAGATCTGAAAAAGGAAAGTGCAAGTAAGGCATCCAAGCTATTTAACACTTTTATCGACCATCATCAACTTATTGAGATTAAAATGCAACAAAGACGTTCCACTTGGTCCAACCACTGAAAAAAACCAACCACGGCAAAATTAGACCAGTGCCAAGTCTCAACAGAGTGGATAGACCTGCGCCATGGTGCAACCTTGACACATCTAATGAGGATGACCTTAGATCACTGCCCTTTACGGCTGTAGTGGAAGAGACGGCACAGATGCAATAAGCCATTCCAATTGGAAGTCTTCTAATTTGAGATGCCAGATTTTGATGATATGATTCAGCAATGGTGGAAAATAGCATCGTTAAAGGTTGATGCTCCGGCCAATATTGTTGGTAACCTCAAGTTTATCTGGGCTAAATTGAAAATTTGGTATAGAGATACTAATGGGAACATAAAAAGAAGAAAGGAATCAATAAAGAATAGAATAGATTGGCTTGGCACATAGGAAGAGAGGAGAAACCTGAGTAAGAAAGAAATTGAGGATTGAAAATGATTGAAAGAGTCGCTAGATAAGTCACTTTAGTAAGAAGAAATGTTATGGCGGCACTGATCAAGAATTCAATGGTTGCAATGCAGGGATAAGAATAGTAAATACTTCCACCATTATACAAGCGCCAGAAGACAAAAAAATACTATCAATGTCTTAGAATGGAATGGTGAGGTGGCTGACTACTATCGTAGGCGGTTAAAAATAATTACTTAACTCATAGCTATATAGATAGAATGAGTCGAGATCATATCCACATGGACTATATTAATTACAGTTGAATCATTTAGTTTTTAGATTAAGAGTAAAGTAGAGAGCAATTAAGACACTAGTAATTAATCTAGAAAGCAAGTAAAGATCAGCTAATTAGAGATTGGATTTCAAATATGGAGATAGATTCTCAGGTTCTCAACTGTTCCTTGGTAGACAGCTGGTATCTTTCTTTCACCTGCCTTTGCTTGGATATTTAAATAATAAAGATATAGCCTATCTTAGAGAGCACAGCCTATACCTATAGATCATGGCCCATCTCTTAAAGCTATAGGCTAGTCTAAATTAATTTAGATACAAGAGAAAAAGTTTCACTTAAATATAATCTATCCCAAGAGTATGACCCATACCCGTAGATCACTGATTGTCCCAAGAGTATAGACTATTCTAGATTGAAAAGATAGGCAAAGAAAATAAAGATGCACAGATATAAATCAAGAAATTTAGATCTTTATTGCATAATGAAAGAGAAATACAAGAGATGTTGCCAAAAAAAAAAATAAACTGTCAAAATAATTCACAGCGATCTTTCGAAAACTGGGTGTCTAGCCGGCCATAGGGAAGCTCTTCACTACAATCTACATCCTGAACTCTGAAGATTCTTTACCACAGACTTAGAGAAGATCTTTAGTAGTAGGAGGACGAGATTTGGTAAAGAATAGGTTGAAAAAAGTGAGGTTTGGAATATGAAAAAAGAAAGGATAGGTTGCTGATTTTTGGTGGAAGAAGAAAAAGGGCTGAAGTTGTAGAGGTTTGGACGTGGGATTCTCTAAGGCTTTTGGATATGGGATTTCGTGGGCTTAGAGAGGAATGAATCAAGGCTTGGATGGCTATGGTTTGGAAGAAAAAGGATCTAGGGTTGGAAAGTAGAGAAGGCATGAGTGAGGAAGTTTTTCATGGCTAAGGTTAGAAAGTAGAGGGTTTTTGAGGCTATGGACGTGGAAACTACTTATGCCCCTCCCTAGAATCGGCCAAAGGAGTGTTTAAATAGGTGAGAGGCTAAGGTTTTGAGGGTGGAGGGTGCAAGAAATAATAGCCTTAGGATTTAGGGCAAAAGATCTCCTCCATTGGTTCCTCCCTTAATTACTTTCCATGTTTGCTACACTAATGATTTTTCTTTTTTGCTCAAATCTGATTTCTTCTCCAATTCTTCATCAAATCTTCCATAAAAGATCTTATTTTGGCGCCTCCAATAAGAGCCCTTGGATGCTTGCTTGGTTGATTTTTTTTCATTGATTAATTAGTTATGTTCACACCATGATCCATGAGAAAGACGATCTTTTAATCTTGACCTTGATCTTTAAGCTGTGTTCATACCTTGGTATCTTCATGATTTTCTTCCATTTATGCTCTCCTCTTGGCACCATGATTGTGGACCCTTGCATCTAGAGCTTCATTATATATCTTGTGGAGGAAATTTGATTAGATCCAAGGTGGCTTTATGCAGAATTTGCAACAGGGTCCATGCTGAATTTCTTTCATCTTTGTTTTTCATTAAAAATCTTCTACACTTGCTTCATGGTTGGCGCCTAACCATTGGATGTGGGGCTTCAATTAAAACCTCTAGATCTTCATTGTGGCTCTTGGGTGTACTTGGGTTCAAGCCAGATTAGACCCAATTGAGCCTAATTGAACCCAATCTTCTGATTAGCTGCAAAATAAATTAGAAAATATCAAATTCAAACAAATACATATTAATTAATAATATTTTGAGTGTTCTAATATATTAATTCGATCACACCTCCCAACTTAGCTTTTGCTCGTCCTCGAGTAAAATAAAAAAATTAGAGTACTAACTTTGTCTGGAATTAAAAGTTAGTTAAGACATTCCTAAAGGCAGCTGATATCCGGTCAAACTATTGAAGAGGTACTTCATCAGATTACTAATTTAACCTAGTTAATAGTTGAATGTTAGTCATAAAAATTTTTTAAGATCTTCTTTCACCAAGTCCTCACTTTACTTTTTAAGTCCTCTAACTACATGTGAGTTGGATTTATTATCTTCTTTGCAATTTAGATCCCCCTTATTATCTATTATTTTTTTTCTTATTATTTCTTTTTAAACCTTTGTAATTGGTTTCTTGCATCTCCACCTTTTGATACAAACCATAACGTTTACTTAGGCGAAAGGGTTTGGTTACTCTGTGAGATAATGCTATTTTTTTTTTACTTTTTTAGGAAATAAGAAAAATTTTTGCATACCTCAACTACGTTAGAAAATCGAGTAGGCAGCATGTATAAATTTTAAAATCTTTTTGAAACACAGCAAAAAATGAAATAGGTTAAATCTTTTAACTCCACATGCAAAAGATCAAATCTAATCCTACCTATGCTCAGGAGAAAATAGATATATACAATCTGAAATTTAGAGATAAGTATGAGATCGGATCTCATTACCTTGGTGCGGGTAGATATTTATCGCTTCTGATGATCACAGATTCGTAGATGCTCGAGTCGCACACGTGTCCAGCTTTTACGGATATCCATTGGAATCAATCTCGAACTGATCTCCTTGTTGTAGAATCTTCTTTTCAAAAAGAATCTTAGCTTTGAGATCCTAGACCAATACTTTGATCTGGACTGCGTGATTAACTCCTTGATCTGCAGTCTTTTTCTTCTTCTCCTCAATTTTTACTTTTAAAGACAAAATAGCATCACCTCTTGACATATGGAAAGGGGACACCCAACTCTTAGGCATGGAAGAGAAGAGATGGAAGAGAGGAGGCATGGAGAAGGGAGAGAGAGAGGTTTGTTTCTCATAAAATTCTATCACTTTGAAATCCTAGAGACACTCTCTTTATATAGGCACTACCATGACTCATAATAGGAATCCAATTATCTTTTAAAGATAGATCTTTATCTCATAAGATTTCTCTACCTTTTTAATCTGATTTATTTCAATTAAAATCAGATATAATTGGTATATAATCAGCCCCTTTAGGTAGGTATAAGAGGTGCCCTAGGAATATAAGTCAGATAGTTGGGGAGAGTTGGTGCCCCACATAAGGGTTTCTTGCCATATGAGAGGGGGCGTGGTCCCTCTCTCTCTCCTCCACACCATGCCACATAAGAGGAGGTGGGCCCATCTACCATATCCTAGGATTTGACGTCCATTTCATGCCAAAAACAAAAGTAGGCGCCACCTTCCCCCTCTCTCTCTCCTTCACACCATGCCACATAAGAGGAGGTGGGCCCCTCTACCATATCCTAGGATTTGACGTCCATTTCATGCCAAAAACAAAAGTAGGTGCCACCTTTTCTTCTATTTATTCCACAAGCATACTTAGAGATAATTAGGAGATAAAGAAGAGATAATGTTAGAATAATTATGCCAATTAATTGACTTAATCAAATCCTCTTGGGCTCATAATTAAGAGTCCAATTAAATCTAAATAGATTTAGGTTAGGTTCAAGGCTATGGACTTGATCAAATCAAAGTCTCGAAAAGAATTAGGTTTAACCGTATGCTAGCATAGTTCTCATAAACCTAATAGGATTTCAATAAACCCTAACCCAATTGGAACTTTATAAGCCCAATTGATAAATTCGAGATTCAATCCCTTAATGTGTGATCCCATAGATTTCATTCTATCTGGTAGTGAGATATATTGTGATCTCCATCACAATATCATCAAAATTCTTTTCGATGGATTGGAATATTTTCAATTCTACCTTTCGAGGGTCATCGATTATCAAGACGACGCCCGATAAGTCTCACAATCCACCAGTGACACCTAGCAGTATATAGTGGCAATCTACTAGAATGAAAGTATGAATCTCTGGGTGCAGTTATCATTTGATTCAGTCCTTCTATCATGAGTCCTGACTTGACGAAGGTCATAGAGAACTCATTAGACCCCATCATCAGTCATATGCAAGATTGGCTCGACTCGAGTTCATTTGTGAATCTCGTGAAAATTTTTTTCAGTATTCACATTTGCTTTAGCCAAAAACTTTCAGAACTCAGTCTCGCAAATCACATAGGACTTTTCTTTTTTTATCAAGATCGATAGATTCTATGTAGGTGCATCCTACTCCAAACAGCAAACCTAAACCTACTGAAGCTAACATACACAGTAAGGATCCAAATGATTAGATACTAAAAAAATATGCAGTCAAACCCAATAGCCTCGTTGTGAATAGCCAATGGCACTGCAGGTCAAAGGATCACTCACACCACTGCAGTATCGAGAAGACCACTGACGAGTAAGTAGACATCCATATGGTTCTCGTATTGGTCATACTCAGTATAAGTTATTCTCTAACAACCATCCACACCTTCATCCCAGTGTCTCTACTCTGCAGATCCAAGACTCATCTGCTTACAAGAGAGGTGAACCGTGCATTGATATCAAATGAATTGATCGCTGTCCTCGATGACAATCTTTTGATTGAGAGCATTTAGAAATTAACCACTAATTAATGTATGTCTCAAATTCTTAACACTTTAAGAATATACAAAACTCATCTTTGTTAATTTCTAAGATAAATCATGGATACATAAACATGATTGAAATGAAAAAATCTTTTTATTGATATTAAAAAAATTACAAGTATAAATTTAGGTCTTGAAATTACATAATGTGTTAGCCAACAATTAACTTCTAGGGTACAAATCTAACAAACTCTCACTTGATCTAAAGTCAATTGGCCATATACCTAAGACCCATCTTCTCAAGGTGAGCTTCGGTCTTCTACTAGCTGAGAGGCTTGGTCAGCAGATCCGTCACATTTAACATAGAGTTGACTCTCTGCACCTCAACAAACTTCTTCTCAAAGTATTTGCATATGATGTGAAACTGCCGCTCTATGTGCTTGAACTTCTGGTGAGACTTAGACTCCTCAGTGAGGGCTATGGTACTGTTGTTATCACAGTACGTGCGATGGCATCTGATGGCATCACATCCAGCTCCACAATAAACTTCTGAAACCAAAAAGCTTTCTTAGTAGTTTCAGAGGCGGTGATGTACTAAGCTTCCATGGTTGAATCTGCAATGATTGACTGCTTAAAATTCTTTCAGCTAACTGCACCACCATTACATAAGAAGATACACCCCGATGTAGATTTTCTATCATTAACATCAGTCATAAAGTCTGAATTGGTGTATCCTTGAACTTTTAGCTTCGATCCTCTACCAAAGATCAACATCAAATCCTTAGTCCTTCTTAAGTACTCAAGGATATTTTTAACAATAATCTAGTGTTCTTCACCTCGATTTGCCTGATATCTACTCATGACACTCACGGCAAGTGCTATATCAGGGTGTGTACATAACATGACATACATGAGGCTCTCTATTGCCGAAGCATAAATGATTTTGCTCATGCATTGGATCTCCTCAAGTGTGTCGGGGCACATTTTCTTGGAGAGATGAATACCATGTCTAAGAGGCAAAAGATCCTTCTTGGAGTTTTTCATGCTAAACCTTTTTAGCACCTCTTCTATATACATATGCTGTGGGAGTCCTATCATTTTCTTAGATCTATTCCTATAGACCTTTATACCAAGAATGTAGGAAGCTTCTCCTAGATCTTTCATGGTGAACTCTTTCGATAACCATACTTTGACCGCCGTCAGCATGGAAATATTATTTTCAATCAGGAGGATGTCATCCACATACAATACGAGAAATGTAACAGCACTCTCACTGATCTTTTTGTATACATACGGCTCCTCATTTTTTATGAAATCAAATATTTTGAACACATCATTGAAATGAGTGTTCCAACTTTGAGCTGCTTGCTTGAGTCCATATATGGACCTTTGCAGCTTACAGACTTTGTGATCACTATCACTGGATGTGAAACCCAAAGGCTGCTCTATATAGATATCTTCTTCAAGATATCCATTTAGAAAGATAGTTTTCACATCCATCTGTCAAATTTTATAATCATAAAATACTGCTATGGCAAGCAGAGTACGGATGAATTTTAGCATAGCTACGGACGAAAAAATTTCATAAGAGTCAATACCTTTGCGTTGACTATAACCTTTCGCGACTAGCCTTGCCTTATAGGTCTCTACCTTACCATTCGACCTAATCTTTCTTTTGTAAATCTATTTACATCCAATAGGTACAATACCTTCAAGTGGATCTACTAAGGACCAAACCTGATTGGAATGTATGGAATTAATTTCTAACTTCATTGCTTCCATCCATTTCTCAGAGTCTATATCTAACATTGCCTCATCGTAGGTTTTGGGATCATTCTTAATGTCCTTATCTCCCACAAGGAATGCTTCTTCTAAATCCTCTGTAAGAATACCTAAGTACCTTTTAGGAGGATGGGAGATTGTACTTGATCTACGAGGTAGAGGAGATATCACATCTATTGGCTCATTATCAGGTTCAGGTTCTTGGACTCAATGCTCTTCAGAGATTTTTTATTCGAGCTCAATCTTCCTCCTACTGCCTCCATCTTGGATAAACTCTTTTTTTAAGAAGACGGTATGGCGGCTCACAATCACATTGTGATCCTCAGGAAGATAGAAGTAGTATCTCATGATTGCTTTAGGATACCCTATAAAATGGCCCTAAAGGATCTACCCTCTAACTTGTCTGCTTGCTGTCATTTGACATGGACCGGATATCTCCAAATCTTGAGATACCTAAGAGTTGGCTTCTTACCATGCCATAACTTATATGGTGTGGCAGGAATGGATTTAGAGAAAATCTGATTCAAGAGATGAATCGTAGAAAGCAAAGTATATCCTCAGAGAAAATCAGAAAGGTCTGTGAAGCTCATCATAGACCATACCATATCTAATAGAATCTAGTTTCTCTTTTTGAATATCCTGTTGAGCTGAAGTGTCCCTGGAGGTGTCCACTGTGAGACTATACTATTATCTTTGAGATAGGTTCGAAATTCTCTACTAAGGTATTCCCCTCTTCGATCTGATTGAAGAATCTTTATGGGTTTTTTGGTCTATTTTTTTACTTCATGTCTGAACTCTATGAATTTTTCAAAAGCTTCAAATTTTTGGTGCATCAAATATACAAATGCATACCGTGAATAATCATCAGTAAAGATTATGAAGTAGATATAGCCACCTCTGATTTGCACATCAAATGGACCACATACGTCAGTGTGTATCAGGGCTAATATCTTAGTGGCCCTTTCTCCTTGTCCCACAAAGGATAGCTTGATTATTTTTTCTTGAAGATCGATTCACAGATTGGATAAGACTCGAAAGTCAATGATCCGAGAAGATTATTTTTCTCCAATTTGTTGAGTCTGTTCTCTCTAATATGGCCTAGCCTAAGGTGCCATAGATACTTTTGACTAATTCTATCTCTCGATCTCTTAGACCCTATAACATTCACTATTTGCTTGTTAATATTTACACTCACATCCGTATGCAAATAGTAAAGATCGTCAATCAAGAAAGCACGTGCAATAATTTTATTTTTGAAATAAATTTAACACATATCATTATTAAAATAAAAATTATAGTTATCCTTTGCCAGCACAGAGATAGAAATCAAATTTCTACTGGCTACAGGTACATAATAACAGTCTTTCAAAAGCAAACTAAGTCCTAACGATAGTCGTAGAGGGTAGGTTTCAACAGCCACAGCAACAACCCTTGCTCTATTGCCGACTCGGAGAGTGATCTCGCTTTCTCTCAGCCCCCTAATTTTTTCAAGACTCTGCATTGAAGTACACAAATAAGCACTTGAACCAGAATCAAGAATCCAACTAGAAGAAGAGGAAACTATTAGATTAGTTTCAATAACGAGCATTTCAGATGTCTCTTCAAAAGGTCCATCCTTCTTTCTGCTTTTGACAGTCGGTAGGTAGGCCGGACAGTTCCTCCTCTAGTGGTCTTCGACATTGCAATGAAAATATTTTTCTTTGTCATTGGCCTTCTTAGAAATCTATTTTTTGGGCTTGGCTTCGTTCTTCTGCTTTTTTGCGGGCTTTTTCTTCTTCTTAAAAGAAGACTTCTTTTTGGTGGAAGTCCACTCCATAGCTAGAACTGTGCCCCTTAAACTCTTTAAGGTACCATCTACAGTCACCAGTATATTCAATAACTCAGATAAAGTAGCATCGATCTTATTCATATGATAGTTCATGATAAATCATCCATATAAAATAGAAAGAGACTGGAGGATCAGATCCACCTGCAATTCCTTATCCATGTTCATTCCGAGCTTTTGAAGCTCCTTTATGTCCTTAATCATTGTTAGACAATGATTATTGATAGATTGTCCATCACGTATCTTCACTTTGAAAAGTCTTCAAGAGATCTCAAAGCGAGCTGTGCCACTCTGTTCACCATACAACTCTTGCAGGTGAACCAGCATCTCTTTAGCAGTTCTCATGTCTTCATGCTATTGCTGAAGATCATTGGATATGGATGCTAAGATGTAGCACTTCGCCTTGTTATCTTCGTCTATCCACTTCTCAAGAGCAGCTCGTTGATCAGCAGATGGGGAGCAGATAACACAGGTGCTTCCTGGTCTAGGACATGTGTGAGTTTTTCAAAATTGAGAATAATTCTCAAATTCTAGAGTCAATCTTTGTAATTGATGCCAGTCAACCTGTTTGTATCGAGGATTCGGACTAAAGAGTTTGAACTTGACATGATTATTTGCACAGAGAACAATTTCTAGTTAGATTTTATATTTATAAGATTATTTATTCTAAAAACTTTAAAAATAAATAAAGGCTCTCACTATTTCTTCGAATCTCCCACACTTTTTGGATGGAGAAATGAAAATGTATACATGATCGATTTCAAGTGGGTACTACGATCTCATTAATCTATACACACCTTATCTAATAGTTATTGGTGAGTATAGACCAATGAGTGGATAACACTTTATCCATTGCTTCACTAAGCAAGATGCAGTGGGCTTGGTCTCTAAGTCCTGTGACCTCACCTAACAGTTATTGACATATTTCTTAGTTAAGTCAGATCCATCATTTACCAGCGAGCACAAAGACGTCATTGGGACCCTCACCTAACAGTTATTGGGCCTAACCCCATCTCTACCTCAGGATATCAAATGTTAATAGAGTGGTTGTACCTTTCCAATGCAATCGAACCACTGTAACCAGTTGAAAATGATCAACACCAGGAAGGTACCCGCATCTCTATAACTATGAAAGATCTCTAGATTTAGTATTTAGTGAGGAGATTTAGATTTAGATCTCTTTTAAATCAGCAGATCTGGCATCTGACTGATTAAATTAGGTTAGCACATCACTATGTCTAACCATCCTAGTAGGTATGGGTAAACTCGAGTCAACAAGTAATCTAACTCGAAACTGAATCTCTCAAGATGACCAGATAAGTTAAGATGCATGGGGGCCCTCCTGTTGCTTTTCTTAGACACCAATTAGAATTGATCAAGTCAGATAACAAAACTAATTAAATAATCACTATCTAAATATTTACCTTGGACACCAAATTGATCGATTAGGTTAACCTATTGAAATGGGCCCAAACCACTGAGCCAAATTTGATCTTGAGTCAATCAACTCACATACATCAAAATATGAATTGATGCGATCAGCTATAACTAAAATCGACTTTGAGCCCCTTTGATCTAATCCTAATCATCCATCGATTAGGTTCAATCAACTGCTCAAAATCAAAAATGGGTTTTAGCCTGATCTAATCAATTAGACTCTAATTGTAGTTTGATCACTTAGACCTAATTTGTTCAATCCATACCCACATGCAATAACATAATTTTAGATCTACAAAAAAATTTTAGATTACGTTTCATTGCATGCAATTAGTGGCTTATGATTTTGAAACTGTTTCAGATCTAAACCTAATTTCATATATCAAATATATTTAGTTTCAGATCTAAATTAAATATGCATCACATATACATTAAATTTTAGATCTAAAATTAAATTTATACATATCAAATATATATAAAATTAGATTTAAAATAATGATTAAAATATTTTAAAATATTTTTTTAAAAATTGATTCACATCAAACTAGGACAACCTTTATAATATAGGGGGTAAACCCTATATCAGAATAACCTTATATCAGTTTGATATGAACTTTTAATCATTCTAATTTTAAATCTAAACTCAAAATTAAATATATCACATATGTTAATTATTATGATCTAAAAGATTTGATTTAATTATTTTGAAAATAGTTTTCAAAATCGATCAATCTTGTGCTAGGATAATCTTTGCAATATAGAGGGTAAACCCTATATTAGGGCAACCTTATATCAGTACAAAATTAATTTTAAATTATTAAAATTTTTAGATCTAATCTAAAAATTAGATCATATATATTTTCAAAAACTTGTGGCTCTGATACCACTATTAAAAAATTGGATAGGCAGTATGTGTAAATTTCAAAATCTTTTTGAAATGTAATAAAAAATAAAATAAGTTAAACCCATTAACCCCACGTGTAAAAGATCAAATCTAATCCTATCCAAATTCAATATATATATATATATATATATATATATATATATATAAAATCTAAAATTTAGAGATAAGTATAAGATCGAATCTCATTACCTTGGTGCGGATAGATATTCACCGCTTTTGATGATCATGAATTCGTAGATGCTTGAGCTACATACGTGTCCGACCTCTACAGATATCCATCAGAATCAATCTTGAACTGATCTTCTTATTGTAGAATCTTCTTTCTAAGAATAATCTTAGTCTTGAGATCTTAGACTAACACTTTGATCTGGACTGTGCGAACAACTTCTTGATCTGCAGCTTTTTTCTTCTTCTCCTCGATCTTCACTCTTGAAGACAAAACAGCATCACCTCTTGACGTGTGGAAAGGGGATGCCCAACTCTTGGGCATGGAAGAGAAGAGAGGGAGGAGAGGAGACATGGAGAAGGGAGAGAGGAAGGTTTGTTTCTCACAAAATTCTATCACTTTGAAACTCTAGAGACATTCTCCTTATATAGGCACTACCATGACTCATAATAGGAATCCAATTATCTTAAAAAGATAGATCTTTATCTCATAAAAATCTTCTATCTTTTTAATCTAATTTATTTTAATTAAAATCAGATATAATTGATATATAATCAGCCCCTTTAGATAGGTACAAAAGGCACCCTAGGAATATAAGTCAGGTAGCTGGGGTGCCAAGAGTTGGAGGCCCACATAAGGGTTTCTTGCCATATGAGAGGGGGCGTGGTCCCTCTCTCTCTCCTCCACATCATGCCATATAAGAGGGGGTGGGCTCCTCTGCCATATCCCAGGATTTGATGCCCATTTCATGCCAAAAACAAAAGTAGGTGCCACCCTTTCTTTCATTTATTCTACATGCATACTTAGAGATAATTAAGAGATAAAGAAGAGATAATATTAGGATAGTTATACCAACTAGTTCATTTAATTAAATCTTCTTGGGCTTACAATTAGGAGCTCAATTAAATTCAAATGGATTTAGATTAGGTTTAAGGCTATGGACTTGATCAAATCAAAATCTCAAGAAGAATTAGGTTTAACTGTATGCTAGCATGGTTCTCGTAAACCTAATAGGATTTCAATAAATTTTAACCCAATTGAAACTTCATAAGTCTTATTGATAAATTTGAGATTAAATCCTTTAATGTGTGACCCCATAGGTTCTATTCTATCTGGTAGTGAGATATATTATGATCTCCATCATAATATCATGGAAACTCTTTTCGATGGATTGAAACATTTTCAATTCTACCCTTTAAGGGCCATCGATCATCAAGACGATGTCCGATGAGTCTCACAATCCATCAGTGACACCTAACAGTATATAGTGACAATCTAGTAGAATGAAAGTATGAACCCTTAGGTGTAGTTATTGTATAATTCAGTCCTTCTATCGTGAGTCCTGACTTGAAGGAGGTCATGGAGAATTCGTCAGATCCCATCGTCAGTCATATATAAGATTGACTCGACTCGAGTTCATTTATAAATCTTATAAATTTTTTTTTTTAGTATTCACACTTGCTTTAGTCAAAGACCTTCTGAACTCAGTCTCATAAATCATATAGGACTTTTTTTTTTCTATTAAAATCGATAGATTCCATCTAAATGCATCCTACTCCAAACAGTGAATCAAAACCTACTAAAGCCAATATACACAGCAAGGACCCAATGATTAGAGATCGAGAGAACGTATAGTCAAACTCAGTAGTCTTACTGCGAATTGTCAATGGCACCGTAAGTCAAAAAATCACTCACACCACTGCAGCATCGAGAAGATCACTGGTAAGTGAGTAGACATCTATGTAGTTTTCATGTTGGTCATGCTCAGTGCAAGTTGTTCTTTAACAATTATCCGCACCTTTACCCCAATGTCTTTACACTGCAAATCCAAGACTCATTTGCCCATAATGGAGGTGAACCGTATATTAATCTCAAATGGATTGATCACTATCCTCTATGACAATCCTTTGATCGGGAGCATTTAGAAATTAATCACTAATTAATATATGCCTCAAATTCTTAACACTTTAAGAATATACAAAAATTATCTTTGTTAATTTCTAAGATAAATCATGGATACATAAACAAGATTGAAATGAAAAAGTCTTTTTATTGATATTAAAAAGATTAAAAGTATAAATTTAGGTCCTGAAATTACATAATGTGTCAGCCAACAATTGACTTCTAGGACATAAATCTAACAAACCTTTCCATTCATATACCCCCATAAAGCAGATTCTTCATTGAGATAGATAGGAAGAGGGTTCTGAAATCATTCTATGATTTGATCCAGTCTAAACCTCACTATTCATTAGATTTTTTTAATAATTTATCTCTCAATATCTTTAAAATTATCTAGACTGTTAATCATTCATTGATTATGGTGCCTAATTAACTTCTAATTGAGATAAAATTTAGGTACATACAGCTAATTATTTCTGATTATACTTGAGGACTCACTTAAACTTAAGTTAGTTATTCTCCCCCCAACTTAATTTTCATTATTCCCAAATGAAGAAGAAAAAAAACTTTAAAAAGAGTACAAAAAGGAGAGATACCACCTGATATGTTTTTGCAAGTTCTTCCTTGTTCTCCAATGGGCTCTTATAGGATGCTGAAGATGTGCTCCCCCTCAACTAGGCTAGCGGTCCTTTATTAAATTTCTACAAAACTAAAAATTGGATAACTGAAAAATAAAATATTGGATTGCCTCTCAACCAGTGCTAAGTTTAACATCTTCAACCAGACCAATCAACTCTCTCACCTACCCAGGATCAAATACTGAATTGAAAAATTCTCATGATCTTTCATATCCAAATTTAGAAAGATAACTTTTTACCCCATCACTGATAAATTTCATTATTTGATCGCCAATTTATGGAAAGTAGTTTTCAACCCAATTATTGATAAATTTCTTTCTTTTATTATTATTCTTAATTTTTGAAAGATGGTTCGCAACCCCACTCTCGACCCTTGGTTTATTGAGGATTTCTTCTATTTGTTCTTCTAGAATGCTCCTAAATTGAATTTCTAGATTAGGAGTTGGATCTACTGCACTGATTACTAGGAGCATGTCATTTGGTTCTATGTATTTAGGTGTGATCGAGGATGATTTTGGTGGTAATTTTAAAGAGGAAGCTACTTGGGCGGATAATGTAGCTAAAGGCTCATATTTCTTAATCTAAGGAGTGGTGCTAAAATCAGGTGGCTCTAATAATGTGTGCACATTTTCAACATACCCATCTAGATCAAAATCATCCACTCCAAAAAGATCCCATCGTGTATGCATTGGGTGCTGAGAAATAGCTCTAGGGGTAGCTTCTTTTATTATTTCTTCTATTTCAAAATAAGTATTGATTTGAGGTCCATGAGGAGTATGAAATATATTTAATCTCAGCTTCTTATTCTCAAATGAGACATCCATGACTCCCATCCTACAATTAATACATGCATTAGCTGTAGCTAAGAAGGATCATCCTAAAATTATGAGAATTTGACTTGGATTGCCAGAATGCTCCATATCTAAAATTAGAAGGTCAACAGGAAAGTAGAACTCTTCAATCTTAACTAAAAGATCCTCGATTATCCCACGCAGTGCTTTCATGGATCTATCAGCTAACTGTAGGGTTATCGAGGTGAGTTTTAACTCATCAAATCCAAAGAGGTCATATACTAAACTAGGCAGAAGGTTCACACTGGCCCTTAGATCTAACAAAGTTTTCTCAATGTGTAGGTTCCTTATGACATAGGAGATGATAGGGGCATCTGCATCCTTTAGGAGGGTTAGCATGTTGGAAGACTTAACTGGCCTGTTCAGTGAGGTAATTTTTTTTTGGGATTTGTGTTCTAGATTTTTATTTTTATATGTACAAATCTTTCAAAAATTTAGCATAGGTCAAGACTTGTTTTATTACATCAAGAAGGGAGAGATTGATTTGAACTTGTTTAAATAGTTCTAACATTTCATCTTGTTTACCCTTTTTGTTAAGTGGCATAAGGGATTCTAATGCACTCAAAAATGGAGCTCTAAGTAATTGAGGTGGTGCTAATGATGTTGGTTCGTCCCTTGCCCTATAGTCCTTCTTTTTGGATGGTTCAGACTTAGTTAGCCATTAGATTTGGTCCTTTTAATTTCATCTTGTTGTTCTATGATGTTACCATTCCTAAGGGTCATAATAGATTTGGCCTGTTCTGAAAAATCTTTGACCCTATATTGACTTCTAAAATTAGTCTCGAGTTGACTGGGCAATTTTTCCTCCTTCCTCTTGCTAAAGGTAGTAATTAATTGACCTATTTGTATCTCTAGCTTTACAATGGATTGTATGTAGGAGTGAAAGAGTTGATCTCTAAATTGGTCGTTGATTTTCATTCTTTCTAAGATTTTTAAGATCTTCTCCATATCTGAACTATGATTACTAGGAGAAGGTCGAGGATTCTGTGCATTTTGGTATTAAGGGTAAAATGGGCTCCTATATTGAGTTTTCTAAAAATTGGGTCTGTAATTAGCCAAGTTAATCAAAGGTTGGGATTTTCATGAAAAATTTGGATGATCTCTCTAGCCTAGATTATAGGTGTTTGAGTAAGGATTATGTCCTGATCTATAATTGTTTTGAGTTTATGCTTGATTTGCTTGTTCATATATAAACTCAAAAAATTAGTATGCAGTAGAACAATCATAAACTGAATGTGTAGGACTCAAACATATTGAATAAACATCTATCACAGAAGTGGGTGGGGTGCTAGTGGGCATCACTTGCAGTATTCTGTCTATCTTTTGAGCTAATTCGTCCACTCGACTGTGGATATCCATTGAACTACCAATTTCAAATATCCCATCCCTTTTAGGTCTAGACATAAGAGGGTCTCTCCTAGCAGTAGACATGTGGTACAATAAATTTTCACTCAAGATTTCAAATAGCTGCTGGGCTTCATGCTCATTTTTCAGCATGAAGGTTCCACCACAAGAAGCATCAACCATTTGCCGATACTTCTCTGATGGGCCATCATAGAAGCACTGGACTAGTTTCCATTTAGGTATAGCATGGTGGGGACATTTTCTAATCAGTTCTTTCAATCTCTCCCAAGTCTCATGAAATATCTCCCCATCCAACTGAAAAAAACTACTTATGGTCTTTCTTATTTGATGAATTTTTTCAATTAAAAAATATTTTTTAAGAAACTCTTAATGAAGTTGATCCCAGATTAAAATTGTAATTGTATCTAAGGAGTTCAGCCAATATTTGACTTTGTCCTTCAGTGAGAAAGATAATAATTTCAACCTGAGAGTACCATCAGAAAAATTTTGAATTCTAACTGTGGAACAGATTTTCAAAAATTCATCGAGATATTTGTATGGGTCCTCATTAGCAAGTCCATAAAATGATGGAAGCATTTGGATGACACTTAACCTGATTTCATACTGAACTGCCACAACTGGAGGTACCTAAATGCAAGAAAAGTAGGTATATATGGAAGGAGTAAAGTAGTTCAACTACCTAGGTGGATCATTCTCCTGGTTTCGATCTATGTTCCTGAGTCTGTTGGCTCTAAGGATTTTTTCAGTTTCAGGATCTAACGGTTGAATCTTGGGTTGCAATGAGCGACGCCCGAGCATAAACCCTACAATTTATGCCTCAGAGCAAACACAGACAATTTCAGTTTTTATAAGATTTTTA
This sequence comes from Elaeis guineensis, assembly GCF_000442705.2. Classification (NCBI taxonomy): domain Eukaryota; kingdom Viridiplantae; phylum Streptophyta; class Magnoliopsida; order Arecales; family Arecaceae; genus Elaeis; species Elaeis guineensis. Next base: position 14,698,600 of record NC_025994.2, read on the forward strand.
GGTTATAAATAAAAGAGAAGGATGAAAGAAGTTCTAAAGGTGAGAGTCTATCGAGTCTTAAATCTAAGAAGTAGATGTGAAGAGTTTTGGTTAGGTTTGATATTTTTAGTTAGCAATCAAGTGGTTCAATCAATCCTGACTATGGATTGCCCTAGTTCTAGATAGCACCTAACTATTTCAAGTGCACCATCAAGTACTCCAAGTGCAGACCTAACCAACCAACTGGTCAAATAAGTGTAAAATTGGTGGAGGTCCCTCCATTACCTTAAACACCAAGTTGGTCAGATAAGCAAATGGAACCAATTAATGAACCATCTTCCTTCGAGACATAATCTCTAAACCACTTTCCTAAACATCAATTGATCAACTAGGCCTGATCCAGTTAAACTTTCAGGGTTACTTATCCTATTGAGCTCGAGTTTCTTAGGGGCTGACGTCTAATTAATTTTAATTTAAAGATTTGGGTTAATGCAAATGCAAGATTGTGATTTGTGGGCTAAGGGAGGGTGATAAAATCTCCATCTTATGTTATTTATGGGTGATGCCCTTAAGATATTTTATGAAAATATATAATGCAAAAAGAAAAGATGTCCAAATTTGGTGAATTAACCCACAATCAAGATTAAATTGATTTGTTTCATTTTTTAAGTTTTGTGGTTAGGTATCTAATTTCCTAAATAGATTATAAGGTGTCAGTATAAAGATTTTTTTATTTTTTTTATTGATTTTGTATGAATATAAGTTTGACTAAGTAAACTAGGTAAATTAGAAAGTACTAAAAAAAGACTAAGAGTAGAAGGTACAAAGCAAATAAAACAAATATTATTTTTTTATTTTTTTATTGGTCAAGAGAATAAAAGGTAAGCTGAAAAATAAAGTAATTGAAATAAGGGCAAAAACAACTAAAGCAATTAACTAAGAAAGCAATTAAAGAAAGCCGTAACAGATTTTTTTTTCTTTCTATTTTTTTTTTTGTAGATTTTTATAAACTCAAAGCAACTAAAACATAATTTTTGATAATGGCATCAAAATTTGATCACTGTCATATATGGTCAAAAATAATTACTTAACTCACAACTATACAGATAGGGTGAGTCAAGATTGTATCCATAGTGACTATGTTAATTACAGTTGAGTCATTTAGATTTTAGATTAAGAGTAAAATAGAGAGCAATTAAGAAACTAGCAATTAATCTAGAAAGCAAGTAAAAATCAGCTAATTAGAGGTTAGGTTTCAAATATAGAGATGGATTCTCAGGTTCTCAATTATTCCTTGTTAGACAACTGGTATCCTTCTTTCACCTGCCTTTGTTTAGGTATCTAAATGATAAAGATATAGCCTATTTTAAAGAGCACATGCCATTCCCATAGATCACAGTCTATCTCTTAAAGCTATTGGCTAGTCTAAATTAAATTAGATATAAGAGAAAAAATTTTATCTAAATATAATCTATCCCAAGAGTACAATCTGTACCTATAGATCACGGATCATTATAAGAGTATAGACTATTCTAGATTGAAAATATAGGCAAAGAAAATAAAGATGCATAGATATAAATCAAGAAATTTAGATCTTTATTGCATAATGAAAGAGAAATACAAGAGATGTTGCAAAAAAGAAATTGTCAAAATAATTCACAGTGATCTCTCGAGAACTGAGTTTCTAACTGGCCATAAGGAAGCTCTTCACTACAATCTACATCCTGGACTCTGGAGATTCTTTGCCATAAAAGTGAGTTTTGATGGAGAATGGGCTGAGGGAAGTGAGTTTTGGAAGATGAAAAAAGAAAGAACAGGTTGCTGATTTTTGATGGAAGAGTGGTGAGGACACCACCTTCATCAGAACAGATCATAGCCATCACCTTCATCAAGGGAGCACTAGCAGATCATAGTTGTTGCCTTCATTATGATAGATCATGGCCAGATTTGTCTGTTATTGAAGGTCAGTGCATAGAATTCTATGACCTATCCTGTTTTCGTGCAACCTAAGAAAAAATAGAGTTTTCCATCTATTGAAACATCCAAAAATCTAGAAATTTAGTTTTCTGGAATCCTTACTCGATAAGGAATCTATCTTGATTTGAAATCTATAAGAGTTATCCTCTGAGAGCCCCATAGGAAAACCTCAATCAGAGGACCCTGCAATCCAAAATAGAATTTCTGAAATATGAAATTTTTTGTATTTAAAAAAAATTCCCTCACTTAAGGTTTTATTAGAGTGTCAATTTTATTTTATGTTTGTTTAAAGTTTATAATTTTAGTAACTTAATTTTATTTTTCTATTTGATAACTTGGTTGGTACTATTTTATTTCATTTTGAAATCAATGTATGCATTTTATTTGCATCTGTAACCTACCTTAAGGGCACTCCCATCATAAGATAAGGGAAGGATTTCATCATCTTTTTTTGGTCCAAAAATCACCAAACTCATATACATTGATCCAAGCTTAAGCTAAAATCAATGAGACATTAAAAAAATAAGGTCAAAACAAGTAAAGTTTAATTGCTACGATGAGTCTTAGTGCGAGTTTGGTCTATAATGAACTCTATAAGCTGATGTCTAAGGCAAGAGGTATAAGGCAATACCTAAGTGAATTGTGGTTCTCTAATTAGGTCCTCGCAAGAGTGAGGGGAGCCTCCCACAAATTCCACCTCTTACCTGGCCAGCTCTAGGATTCAACTATTGGTCTACTTGTGCTTCAATCGATTCGTAGTGATTTGAGCTTTTAGGTCTAGGAAATCCCTTGAGTCAGTTGTACTGCATATCTACTAGGTCTGGAGCTAGATATCATTTAAAAAAATCTAAAGTCAAGTCATGGAATAGATTTTGATTTTGCCATAGTCTTTAAAGACATTACTGAGAGGCTAAATGCCAAAAGTGGTTCAGTCCATAATTTGAATGAGAGAGTAGAGATCCTAAAAGAAGAAAGGATGAATGACATGGAAGAACGTGTTAAGAATGTCCCTCTCCTAGATGACTATCCTAGAGGGCGATGTGACCATCCTGATTTTGATAGAAGTTGTAATCAAGTATTCCGACCCCATCACGATCATAATGATCAGGATGAGAGAATACTTCGGTGTGTTAAGGTCAAAGCCCCAAGCTTTGTGGACCATCTGAATCCCAACGAGTACCTTGACTGAAAGGCAGACATGAATCATTATTTTGAATGGTATGATATATCTGAGGAGAGAAAAATTAGGTTTGCCAAAATGAGACTTCTGGGTCAAGCTAAATTATATTGACATAATGTGGAGCAATTAGCCATGCATAGGAGACAGAAGCCCATAAGTATCTGAGATGAAATAAAAGACAAACTCCATAAAAAATATCTTTCTACCTCTTATCAGCAACGTCTCCTGGACCAATGGCAAAGGTTAACCTAGGGTAGCAAGTCTGTTACTGAGTACATCACCATATTCTATGAATTTCTTATGGGATGTGGTGTTATGAAGATCCATCTGTCACCTTGTCACGATTTAGGACTAGTTTAAGGGATGACATATAGAGAGAATTGTTTATGCATAAAGTCTATAGCTTAGAACAAGCTTATCAATTAGCACAGGATTATGAGAGATTTCAAAAGTTGCCGATCATCCAACAACTTGAGTCACGTAAGCTTAGTATTCTTGGCTTTAGATCTCAAACACCTAAATCTGACTATAATCAGATCCCAACCAACATTCCCCACCTGTTGGTCTCCTATTGAGAAAGGATGATAAAGGCAAAAGAGACTTTGTAGAGAACCCTAGAGGAAGCAGTTCAGAAATCCGATGCTTCAAGTGCAATGGTTTAGATCACATTTCTAGTCAGTGCCCATCTCAAGCTTTAAACATTGGAGAGATTGAAGAAGAGAACCTTGAAAACTTTCTAGAAGATGAAGAAGTGTACATACCAGAGACTGAATTAGCTGAAGCTTAGAGGAACCCAATACTATTGGACCTAAAGAGAGAATGGGTATAGTAAGATGCATTTTAGTCCAACCAAAAGAAAGTGAAGATTGACATAGGATTACTATTTTCTACACCTTCATAGGTCAAGAAAATAAAATGTGCAAGATCATCATTGATAGTGGTAGCTGCATTAATGCTATTTCCATTGATGCGGTGTCAAAACTTGGCCTGACGCCCATAGATCATCCGAACCCATACAAGGTCGCCTGGATAGATGCATCATCCATTCTAGTTAGGCACCGTTTCCTGGTCCCCATAAAATTTCAATTTTATCAAAAAAATGTGTGGTGTGATGTTATGCCCATGAATGTAGGAAGCATAATCCTAGGCAGATCCTGGTTGTTCGATCAGGATGCAACACTTTATGATTGATCTAACTCATGTATGTTCATGAACAAAGAAAAAAAATTATGATATACCCTTCACCCTCTAGGAATGTAAAGAAGAACGGTCCTTTAGAGTCCAAAGAAGAGAAGCAAAACAAGAGCTTTTATTTAATTAGTGCAAAAAAGTTTGAAAAAAAATTTGAGAGAAAACTCTTCTATTTAGATTCTAGTTATTAAGAAAGTTAGCATGAAGAACACGAGTCATCACCCCCAAGAGATAGCGAACCTCTTTGAAAGCTTCAAAGATGTTTTCTCTGAGGATCTCCTAGATCACTTGCCGTCCATGAGGAATATCTAACATGCAATAGACCTTGTTCCAAGAGCTTTCTTATCCAATCTACCCTACTATCACCTTAATCCTATAGAGCACACAGAGCTAAAATGTCAAGTAGAAGAACTCCTTAGGAAAAGATTTATTAGAGAAAGTTTGAGTCTTTGTGCGGTTCCTGCACTCCTGACTCTCAAAAAGGATGGAACTTGGAGGATGTGCATGGACAGTCGTGCAATTAACAAAATTATGGTAAGATATTGATTTTCTATTCTCCAACTTGATGACTTGCTAGACATGATAGCTAGATCCACTATTTTTTCCAAGGTTGACTTAAAGAGTGGATACCACCAAGTTAGAATTAGGTCTGGAGATGAGTGGAAGACCGCCTTCAAGATGAAAGATGATCTTTATGAATGGCTGATCATGCCGTTTGGTCTGTCCAATGCTCTGAATACTTTTATGAGGATAATGAATCAGGTACTATGTCCATTCATTGATGCATTTGTGGTCATGTACTTCGACGATATCCTTATATACAGTAGATCCAAGGAAGATCACATAGATCATCTACGTCAGGTGTTTCAAACCCTTAAAACTGAGAGCCTCTATGCTAACCTCAAGAAATGTGAATTTATAACCAAACATGTTATTTTCTTGGATTATATAGTTACTCCTGATGGTGTACCCGTTGACCCTAAAAAAGTGCACGCTATTAGTGAGTGGCCCAAACCCCAAAACATCCATGATGTACGAAGCTTTCATAGATTAGCCACATTTTACCATCGGTTTATTAGGAATTTTAGCATGATTGTGGCTTCCATTATTGGTTGTATAAAAAAAGGAGTCTTTGAATGGACTAAATTCGCTGAGTGAGCTTTTCAAAAAATCCAAGATCGAATGACCCAAGCCCCTGTCCCGCATTTACCTAATTTTTCAAAAGTCTTTGAGGTGGCTTGTGATGCATCAGGAGTAAAAATTGGAGTTTTAAGTCAGGATGGACATCCCATGGCTTACTTTAGCGAAAAGCTAAATGAATCCAAGTGTAGATATTCCACCTATGATAAGAAATTCTATGCTATGGTACAAGCCCTTAGACATTGGAGACACTATCTGCTACCATAAGAATTTATCTTGTACTCAGATCACAAAGCCCTTAGATTCATCAATTCCCAAAAGAAATAAAACTCCAGGCATGGAAAGTGGGTTGAATTTTTACAAGCCCACACCTTCGTGATCAAGCATAAGGCTAGAATAGAGAATCGAGCTGCTGATGCATTCTCTCATAGGGTGGCCCTCTTTTCGGCAGTAAATATTGAAGTAGTAGGTTTCGAGAAGCTTAAAGAGGATTATGAAAATTACCCTGATTTTAGTGCTATTGTTGCCTTGCTTGGGAAAGGACCGTCTAGAAAGTATAGTGAGTACATTTTTTAGAACGGCTATCCTTTTAAAAATAATTTGTATATCCCACATACTTTTGTTAGGAATTTCTTAGTGTGGAAAATACATGCGAGAGGTTTATCTGGATATTTTGATAGAAATAAGACCATTGAGATCGTAGAGAACCAATTTTTTTAGTCAAGTCTGAAGTGTGATGTCACCCTTATCGTTGCCCAATGCAGGACTTGCATCGTAGAAAAACAATGCAAGCAAAACATCGGATTTTATACCCCGCTACCTATTCCTAACTGTCCTTAGCAAGACATGAGCATGGACTTTGTTTTGGGTTTGCCGCATACAGCTAGGAAGAATGATTCGATTGTGTGGTAGTGGATCGATTTTCTAAGATGGCCTATTTCTTATCATGCCCCAAAACATCAGATGCCTTTAGAGTTGCCCAATTGTACCTAGATGAGATTGTGAGGTTACGCGGTTTGCCTAAAATCATTATCTCGGATAGGGATGTGAAATTTGTAAGTTATTTTTGAAAAATTTTGTGGCATATGTTGGAAACCAAATTAAAATTTTCTACTACATACCACCCCTAATTGATGGTCAGACCAATGTTGTAAATAGGAGTTTAGGAAACCTGTTGAGGTGTTTAGTCAAGGAGCATGTTGGGAACTAGGATTTACTTTTACCTCGAGCCGAGTTTGCATACAATAGTTCGGTAAATAGATCTATAGGCATGAGTCCATTCGAGGTTGTGCATAGCTACCATCCTCAAAATCCTGTAGACTTGATCCCATTGCTAGTTCATGCTAGAGTGTCTGAGTCTGTATCTTCCTTTGTCGAGCATATTAAGAGTCTGCATAAATAGATCAGCAATAAAATGAACATAAGTAATCAAAAGCATAAACAACTGGCAGATTCACATAGACAAGTTAAGAAATTTGCTTAGGGTGATTACATCATGATTAGGATTAGACCAGAATGGTTTTCCCCAGTGACTATTCGAAAGTTATATGCTCGTGGGGTAGGCCCCTTTAAAGTTTTAAAAAAGGTTGGTTCGAATGCATACGTTATTGACCTACCTGCTGATTATGATTTTGGCTCTACTCTTAATGTTTCTGATCTGATAGCATACAAAGAACCAATAATGATACCCAGTGATCCTTTTGAGTCTGTACCTTCTTTTGAAAGCAAACCCCCATCCGAATGTCTCCAAGCCAAAGTAAATAAAAAGCACGACTCAATCGAACGCATTCTGGAAGAACAGACCGTGTCCACCAGGAGATGAGACTACTGTTGCTACCTGGTTCGATGGTGAGGAAGGCTAGAGTCAGAAGATTCATGGATTACTCAAGAGGAGCTGCAGAAGATCGATCCAGAGCTACTTGAGTTCCGTCACGATCAAGCTGATCCAGACTCGACAGGGTCGAGTTCTTCCTCATCCAAAAAAATTGGTAAGGACACCACCTTCATCAGAATAGATCATAGCCATTACCTTCATCAGGAGAGCACAAGTAGATCATAGTCTTCGCCTTCATCATGATAGATCGTGGCCATCACTTTCATCAAGATAGCATCTATTTCTATTTGGTTTGATTATTATGTACTTGGTTTGATCATCGACTGAGTTGTTTTGAGTCATGAGTCATGTAAGTTGAGTCTGATATATTTGAGTCCTATGAGTTTGAGTCCTGTGAGTTTTATGTGGGCCAATCTACTTGACTAAGCTAAGCTTGAATTATTTAAAATTCAAGTAAGAAATTTGAATTTCAAATAATTAGGATACTAATATGGGATTTGCCTAAAGTGCCACCTCTTCCTTTTCTATCGTGATTTCACGCATGCTAAAAAAGGGCTGGGCATGATTTTCCTTCGCCCCTTCCTTTTCTATCATGATTTCATGCATGCAAGGAAAGAGTTGGGTGCAATTTTCTTCTTTGTTGAGGACATCCTTTCTCTTTTTATTTCCATCAGTCATATGATTGTAGCAGCATATTTTAGAATAAGAAAAAAACCTTTCTCAAACTATTTGGTGCATCTCCCTCCCTTCTACCCATTTCTTCCTTCTCCTTCTCCTTCCTGCCTCCTCCTCTGCCTCTTCTCCCTATCCTCTGTCTCCTAATCTACTGTCTATATTTTCTCAATCAACAATAACCTACTCCTTACCACCCACAACTAGATTCATACCTTAACGCCCTCTCCTTGAAGGTTGAATAGAACTGGAGCAATCAGATTCTCTCTATGAGTTTGCGATCTAGATCTAAAGGCAAGATGATCTCCTTCGATGTCGAACCCCTACGATGCTCTTCAACTCCTATCGGATTGGTTTTCTCCTCCAGATCGCACAAGATCTCATGCTAGTTGAGGTTTTCCCTCGAGATAGTTCCTCCATATCATTATTGGCTGCTCCAGAACCTACTTTATTTGATCTATCTAGAAATTTTTAGGAGTAAAGCCCTGACCAAAATGGGGTAGTTCTTTAACAACCTTCAGTCCAACCAGAATAAATTTTTGATGGTGCGTGCCAAGTTTTCTTTCCTGATTTACTTTTAATCTTGGCAAAATAACTTCTGCATGATTTTTGCACTCATTGTAGTTTCTGTGCTACGTTTACATTTTAATTACTTTTGATAATTCTTCTTGCTGATCTAATTATTAGGATTGCATGCATCTTATATCTAGGTTTTTCACTTTTGTCCTACATTAAAGAGGAAAAAGGGCCGAAGTTGTAGAGGTTTGGACGTGGGGTTCCCTAAGGCTTTTGGATGTGGGATTTTGAGGGCTTAGAGAGGGATGGATCAAGACTTGGATGGCTATGATTGGAAAGGAAAAAGGATCTAGCTTGATCGGCTAGGGTTGGGAAGTAGAGGAGGCATGAGGGAGGAAGTTTGTGATGGCTAGGGTTAGGAAGTGGAGGGATTTTGAGGCTATGGATGTGGGAACTACTTCTCCCCCTCCCTAGGGTCGGCCAAAGGGGTGTTTAAATAGGTGAGAGGCTAGGACTTTGAGGTGGAGGGTGTAAGGAATAATAGCCTTAGTATTTAGGGCAAAAGATCTCCCACATTGGTTCCTCTCTTAATTACTTTTCATGTTGCTTCACTAATGATTTTCCTTCTTTGCTCAATCAGATTTCTTCTTCAATTCTTCATCAAATCTTCCATAAAAGATCTCATTTTGGTGAATCCAATAAGAGCCCTTGGATGCTTGCTTGGTTGGTTTTCCTCTATTGATTAGTTAGTTGTGTTCGCACCATGATCCATAAGAAAGATGATCTTTTAATCTTGATCCTTGATCTTTAAGCTGTGTTCATACCTTGGTATCTTCATGATTTTCTTCTATTTATGCTCCCCTCTTGGTGCCATGATTGTGAACCCTTGGATCTAGAGCTTCATCACATATCTTGTGGAGGGAATTTGATTAGATTTAAGGTGGCTTTATTCTGAATTTGCAACACAGTCCATGCTGAATTTCTTCCATCTTTGTTTTTTATGAAAAACTTTCCACACTTGCTTCATGGTTGGCACCTAATATCTCCACCATTGGATGTGGGGCTTCAATTAAAACCTCTGGATCTTCATTATGGCTTTTAGGTGTACTTGGGTTCAAGCCAGATTCAACCCAATTGAGTCTAATTGAACCCAATCTTCTAATTACCTGCAAAATATATTAGGAAACATCAAATTCAAACAAATACATGTTAATTAATGATGTATTGAGTGTTCTAATATATTAATTCAAGTATTGATTAATGGCTCAATCCCAAGATCAAATAAAGGATATGTCACTAAGATACTACTCAACTCTTTTCAGTGAAGGTGAACCAGCTGACTTAGAGGTTGACTGGAACATTCTATATCCCCATGAAGCAGCAGACCTATAGGAGCTGGAGAAACTATTTACAGAGGAAGAAATCAAAGGATCCATTTTCAGTCTTGCCAAGGATAAGGCTTCTGGCCAAGATGGATTTTTGATGTCATTTTATCAAAAATATTGGGATGGGATCAAATAGGATATATGCTAGCTTTTTAAGGAGGTATACATGAGATCGACTGACCTTTGTTTATCTTATGATTGATTTTGATGATTCTAAAATTTTGAGTGATTATGATACTAATCATATATTTTTTGAGTGAATATAGGATTTTTCAAATGCTTAAAATGAAAAAATTATTCATAGAAGAAATTCCCTCAAAAAGGGCTAAGCATTTCAAAGAATGGATCTAAACACCTAAACAAACCTCAAATAAGAAGTTTTTGAAAGCCTTCATGATGGAAAAGATTATAAAAATTAAGGTGGAAGAAGCTCTCAAAAGTTGAAGTCAAAAAATCACTCATGTAAAAATTTATTTAGTATTTTTTAATTGGCTATCATCCAAGTTAACTCAAATTTCATTCGAGTTGACTCAAGCTGAAAAATAAAAGAAAAGAAGATTTTGGTACGCTAAAATTTCAGTCGGCATGTATTCGAGTCGACTTGAATATCATTCAAGTTGGCTCAAAGAAAAAAAGATAAAAAATTCGAGTGAACTCGTAGAAATTCAAGTAAACTCACAGAAATTCGAGTGGACCTTTAAGTCGACTCAAATATTCAAGCTGAAATTTTCAGAAAAAGATAGAAAGTTAGATTTTTGAGAAAAAGGTTCGAATGGACTCGTAAATAGCTTGAGTCGACTTGAATCTTATCCAACGGTTAGATCAGCCCTTCCAACGGTCAAAACTCCTTCAGCCATCTTCAAGATTATTTAAGGCTAGAGAATCAATTTAGAAGGAAGATGAGTGGGCTTTAAAAGAGAAATTATTTTTAAATTAAAAAAATTTTATTGCATATCAAAAAGAGAGAAAAAGAGAGGAACCAAGCTTTGAATTCAAAGGGCATTTAAGAGATATCTTTCATAATTTTTCAAGTATCCTCTCAAGCTTCAAAGAAGAGTGTTCAATCTTTGAAAGAGCCGATCATTCAACCTTTTCTTCACACCCAAAATAGTTTAATTTTTCTATTTTTGTTTTGAACTGTAATTCTTATACTTGTATTTTATTTTCTTTACAAGTTTCTTTAGGAGAACGAAACTTGGGGATCAGGTCCATTTAAGCTCGAAATTGGATTTTGTAGGTTTTGATTGGTGAGCCCATAAAATCAACTGGATTGATAGTGAGTCCGAAAAACTATTGGTGCAAGATTGTGGTTGGTAAGCCCGTAAAATTAACTAGGTTGATAGTGAGCCTGAAAAACTATTGGTATAAGATTTTGGTTGGTGATCTCGAAAAATTAACTGGATTTATTTGTGAGTTCAAAAAAATAAATACACTGTAATTAGAAAGATTATCATAAAATTTTTAAGGAGAGTTTAGAGAGTAGACATAGGTGCTAGGCTACATCGAATCACTATAAAATCTTTGTGTATCTGAGTTGTGCCTCTTTCTCTATTGCTTTACATATCTTGCATACTTTTAATTGTTGCTTTGCTTGTCAAATTTGTTTAACTCTTGGTTAGCTTTGTTTAATTCTTGCTTAGCTTCATATATATTTAATTCCGCTGCATACACTACACAATTATATTAAGTTGAATTAAGTTAAGTAAAGCACATACGTGTTTAGAATGTAATTTGATTAAATTTTTTAAGAACTCAATTCATCCCCCCCTCTTGTGTTGCTATCTCTGGGCAATAATTGGTATCAGAACAGATGCTCTAATATTTAATTATTGATCTAATGGTTAAAAAGTAAAAGATCATGGCAACGCCAGTTGGTTTCTTATTTGCTAAAGGATAATCAACTTTAAGACCATCACTATTTAATGATGCAAACTATACATATTGGAAAGCACGCATACGCATATATATTCAAGCACTAGATTATCAACTATGGAGAGTTATAATCAATGGCTCATACACTTCCAGAATTAAAGTAAATGGTATTGATGTTCTCAAACCTGAAGTGGATTGGGATGTGCATGATATGAAACTAATTGAGCTAAATCCAAAGGCCATGAATATTTTGTATGGTGCACTTGATGCTGATGAATTTAATAGAATATCCACTTGTACATCAGCAAATGAAATTTGAAATAAATTAAAAATTACTCATTAGAAAGTAAGTCAAGTTAAAGAGTCTAAAATTAATTTACTTGTTCATAAGTATGAAATATTTAAAATAAAAAAATATGAGTCAATTTTTGATATATTTTTTAATTTTACTGATATTATTAATGGTTTAAATAGTCTTGGTAAAATCTATACTAACTATGAACTTGTTTGCAAGGTTTTGAGGTCTTTACCAAAAAAATGAAAAGAAAAAATGACAGTCATTCAAGAAGCTAAAGATCTTACCAAGCTGTCCATAGAGGAGTTGATAGGTTCACTCCGACTCATGAGTTGAACATGGCTCAAAGAGAGAAAGAGGAAGAGCCAATGAAGAAGAAGACCATCATCTTCAAGTCTACTATACATTTTGAGGAGAGCGATGAGTCGGAGGAAGAAGAAGATAAAGAAGAGAGTGAAGATGACGAGGACATGGCACTGCTCACAAGAAAATTCAAGAAGTTCCTCATGAAGAGAAGTGTGAAGAAGAAATAAAATGAATAAGAAAAAGAAAGGAAGAATGTCACTTGCTACAAATGCAATAAAAAGGGACACTACAAGCTAGATTGTCCCTTACTCAAGAAGCACTCCAAAGAGATCAAGAAAAGAGCAATGGTTGGGATTTGAGGAGATAGTGACTTATCAAGTTCGGATGAGGAAGAAAAAGCAGCAAATCTTTGCCTTATGGCCATTAAGGATGAGGTAAATTTTGAAAACTCTTTTCAATTCATATTTGATGAATTTTTTGAAGTCTTTAATGATTTAATGGATGAATTTAAAAAGTTAAAGCTGAAAAATAAAGAGCTCAAAAAGTCTAATTTTTTTTTAGCTGATGAAAAGAATAAACTCTTATTAGAAAAAGAAGATATTTTAAGAGAAAAGAATGCTTTAGCTAAAGAAAAAAAAAGAACTTCTTAAATCTAGAAAATCTTTAGTTGAAAAAAAAGAGAAGCTTTTAAAATCTGAACAAAATATAAAATTAAGAAAAGAGATAAAAATATTAAAGTCCATTATTCAAAAGTTTATATTTAGTTCTGAAAAGCTTCAATTAATGCTAAAAAATCAAAAGTCTATTTTCAACAATGTTGAAATTGATTTTAACTCTTCAAGAAAATAAAAATTTGTTAAAAATATGTTTACTAGAGTTTATCATAAAAATCATTCTATAGTTTATTTTAAGTGCAACAAAGTTGGCCATAGAATTTCAGATTGCAATATCAATAAAAGTGGTCATACTTTGATTAAATAAATTTAGATTTCAAAAGAAACCATATGTTCTAACCTCCAAGAACCCAAGATGACTTGAGTACCAAAGTTTAAAAAATAATTTTGTAGGTATTCCAAGGATCCAATGGAATGAAAAGAGAAAAATTTTTATGGATGGATGCCTTGTTAACAAAATTAGATGGATGATGTTGTTTGATAAAATCTAAATTTATTTTACATCATACCATCATTGTTTGCTAAATATATTTTGATTAATTAATTGATTTTGATGATTTATTAGTACCTACAATGATTATGTTTCATGATTTGAATGTATGAACTTTGAACTTTTTGATCTTAAATAAAATTCAAAATTAGCATCTCTCTTCTATGTATAATATTTAATTAATATAAGATTAATTTTCTTTCAAATTCAGCATGATTTTTTAGCTTTCCCCATATCGCTTCATTCCTCGAAAACTTAAATTAAAAGAAGCATGATTATCTATGAGTCTATTGGATCACAAATCAATTTTCATTCAAATTGATCAAATTTTTTTGATTTGAAACTCCTTTGAACTATTTCTATATCAAAGAGTCAACTTTTGAAATAGAAAAGTCAACTCGAATGCTGTACCAAATTTTTTAAACAAGTTCTATGAGGTGTCGACCACAGCTTTACTAGAGTCGACCCCTGTGTCTGGGATGGATTTCTTTGTTAGAAATGTCTCAAGGTTCTATTTTTCTATTTTTATTTTTTTAGCCATAATCCTTTCTAAACCCCTCTTCCATCTAGTTGGAAACTTTGGACTTTTATTCTAGATCACCCTGACCTGCTCTCTTTGGATGCTAGGATTCTCTCTTAGAGCTATAGTGACCCTAGTAATCCAACTTTTGATAGATGTATATGGTATACATTTTGGATGTTTTGATGTTTATTCTGTTTGAAATTACTTTTATAATCATATTTTGACAATCAACAGAAATCTAATCTTCATTAGAAATTTAGTGTGTTTGATGTGTTCACTCGCTTGATGCTTACATTTGTATTTATTTATTTGATTGAAATTATGCTTTATTTATAAAACAAAAAGGGAGAATTAAGAAAAATAATTTTTTTGATATTTATTTTTGAAAATAGAGGGAGAAATCAATATTAAAAAGAGAAATGATCTTTGAACATAATAAGAAATCATTAATATTTTGCTCCAATTATATGATCCTTCATGTGATTTTATTCATTTGATTTATTTTGAAAAATCATTATTTATCTTAAGAAGAGAAATCTTTCTTAAACTTAAGAAGAAAAATTATTTTTGATCTTAAAAGAGAATTTATTGATGAACATTCATTCTTTATTTCGATTGATTGATTCTGAAAATTGAATTTGAAAAATACTCCTTTTGAATCTTTTGAAGTTGATATCAAGCAAAATATTTCAAGAAAGCTATCATTTATCTTTAAAGCCAAATATTTAAAGAAGACTTTAGTTTTAATCAATTGGTATTAGACAGCTTACTATTTATCTTGTATTTTTAGCAAAAAGAGAAGAATGTCTTTGTCTCAAATCTGATTGTGCACAACTATATTCTTAATATGATATCATTTGAGATAAATTCAAAAATTACATATCTTTATTGAACATAATTGCTTGATATTTCTTAAGAACAGGAAGAGATGATCCTTTAAGGTTTGCTTTGATTAATTTGTTGATATCAATTTAAATTAATTTATCATTCTAAATTCTCAAAATTATTTGATTTAAAATGATTCATCTTTATCACTTCAAAACTAAAATAATTGGTACCAAGCTGAATTTGTAAATTGATCTTTAAGTGGTATTGAACTGTCAAGAAAATCATGATTTGATTTAAATTTCAGTTCAATTGGTATCAAAAAAAAATTTCAAAGAAATGACTATTTGTTTGATTTTAAAATAATTGATATAAAATTGATTATTTTCATAATTGGTATTAAAAAGTTTCTTCTTAAGAAAATTTTTACTTTTGGTATCAATGGTTTCATTCTTGACAAAAGAATTGAATATGATGTCTCAAATCTATTTTTTATTGATATACTCTTGATGTCATATCATTTGAGATAAATTAAAAAAAATTTATATCTTTTTTAAACTTAATTAATTGATATTTTTTATAAAAAAGAAGATCTAAATTTAAACAAAAAATCTTTTTGATAGATATATCCATGTCACATCTTTTGATCTTTCTGATGTTTGTTATCATTGTAAACACTCTTTGTAAATATCCTTATGAATTTAATGAAAAGTAAATTTTTAAAAATTTGGTGTCTACTTCAGTAAATGCTATATTTGATTGATATTTGGATTAATTGATACTTAGTTTACTTAATTGATATTTATACTTTTGTGTTATGCTTAATTTTTAAATTGGCTTTATTTGCAAAAGGAAGAGAAAATGTTAAAAAAAAAATTAGTTAAAAATATTTTTAAAATCAAGAATCTGAATTTAAATATTAAATTCATATTAAATGTGCTTAATTTGAAAGAACAAGGGGGAAAAAGTTGTATAGTAAAATTATCCATCATTAATTATGAAAAATAGGGGGAGAAAATATTGTTGAAATCATAAAAAAAATAATTTTTTTGATATTTACTCTAAAAAATAGGGGGAGAAATGTTTGTTTGCTGAATATTATCTAGCTTGATTTGATTGAAAATACTAATTAATTTGAGTTAAGAAAAAAAAATTTTAATCTTAAATTCTTAATTAATTACTTTATAATTTTTCTTGATTTGAGCCTTCATGTGCTTATCCTATTTGATTTACATGATTTGACTGATTAATCATTCTAAACCATCAATTGGAGTTAAAGTGAATTTAATACATATTCTTACTTCAAATAAATTAATTTTGATATATACTTCCAATTTTGAAACTCATTTGAAAATCTAAATATAATATAGAATTTTTGATGTACCCTGAAAAATCTTTATAATGTTATTTGTATAGAAGCAATTTTTATTCAAAAAGTGAATATAAAAATGTAACTCTCATTTATTTTGATACTATCATTGATTTGCTCGGTACATTCTTGATACATACCTTTTCAAAATTTAAATGGTTGATTTTTGTTAAGAAAAAAAAATGAATGAATATTGAAGTAAATGTTATGCATAATTTTACTACTCAAGCATTTGAAAAGTTCTACTCTTCTTAAACTCTTAAAGTATAAAGTATTTGAATCTGAAAATCTGATTAATAAATTGATTATATTCCAAAAGGAAAGAGGTATGATTGAAAATCTAATTAAAGAATCTAATTCATTCAAAAAAGGGGAGAGAGCTCTTAATATCTTTATTTAGTTAACTTCTGAAAATGAAGAAAGGTTTTGAGCATATTTTGAAGAAAAAGACAGATTTTTTTTAAAAAAATAGGAGATGTGCTATAAGTTCTGAATTTGACACATTCTTGAAATTGAATTAATTTTGATTTTTTGAATTTGATACATCCCTCAACCTGATACTCTTTTGAACTCAACTTGATTGATTTTCATGATCATTCTTATCCTTCCCATGGGCTTTCTGATGCTGTCAAAAATGAGATGAGTGATGTTGAGCATATGCTTAAAAGATTAATGCTTAAAAAACTTAATGCTTAAAAAACTTAATGAATTAATGTTTAAGATAAAATCTTAATACTCATTGATTTTAAATTGAGATATTCTTTTGAAATGAGTATATGAGATATGTGCAATGAACTAAATATGTGCAATGAACTAAAGATTATTGAGAACGTTTATGAAGTGTGCATTCATATGTTTAATCTATTATTTCATGATACATATTGACACTATAACAGAACAAGATATTAGCGATGCAAAAAATTCATTGCTAATAATAGATTTTCATCGGTAATAGTTATTAATGATAAAATTATCGTCGCTGATATTTTATCATAAATAATGACATCGTTAATAATTTTTTACAACAAAAAAAAAATTTATCATCAATAATTGATATTGATATTATCAACCAAAAATTTTCATCGTTAAAAATATCTTTTTTTTGAAAACTATTTACGATGAAAAATTTTAATCATAAAAAAAGATAACTTATGATAAAATATTATGTTGCTAATAAAAAAATAATTATTTATGATAAATCATATTCATCATTATTAATTTAATTAAATTTTTTTATAAAAATTAAATTTAAAAAAATATTAATGACATAAAATTTTCACTGTAAATATGATAGTTTTTTATATAAACTTTTATTGTTAATAAATTATCAATTATTTATTATAACAATATTTTTATCACTATTAATTTAATTAAAAATTTTTATGAAAATCAAATTTAAAAAAAATACTAGTGACATAAATTTTTCATCATAAATATGATAATTTTTGATGTACATTTTTATCACTAAACAATTATTAATTATTTATGATGAAAATATTTTTATCATTATTAATTTAATTAAAAATATTTATAAAAATTAAATTTAAAAAATATTAGTGACATACATTTTACATCATAAATATTAAAATTTTTGATGTAAATTTTTATAGCTAATAAATTTTTAATTATTTATGATGAAAATATTTTCATCATTATTAATTTAATATAAAATTTTGATATTTTTAAATTTATTAAAAAATTTATTTATGATCAATTTTTCATTACTGATATATTTTTTGGTGACCAATATTTTATCAAAAATAATACCATCACTAATAATTTATATATTTTTTTTAAAAAATAATTTATGAATATATATATTTAAATTATATTTATAATATTTTTATAAATTAAAAATAAAAAATTAAAATAAAAAATTTATACAATAAACTCAAATAAATTTTATTATTTTATTATATTAAATTAAAATTATAAGTGATCTAAAATAAAAATAAAAAGCTACATAAATAGGCTATCAAGTGTCGGCATCTATAGAAAAAAATAGACTAGGGAAGGAGAGCGTTCGAAAGAGTTTGGATTGACCTGCTGCTGTCTCATCAGCTGTATCATCTATTCCATCTATACTATCTACTCCATTTGGATCTGGAGCCACTGATATTCGTCGATGCGTGTAGTCAACTCATCAGCTCATTGCTCAGCCTGCCTCTACACCTCCGCCAATCAAGCATCGTAGGCAGCATGGATGTCAGCCTTGGACGAGCATGAAGATGAGGAAGCACTAGTCCCATGCCCATGACCCCTAACATAATAGGGTCTCGTACCAAGCACTTGATCACAGATCTCATCTTCTGTAGGTGTGGTCGAGCCCTCAGGGGTTGGCTGGGATTTGATGCCTATCATACAGTCCTGAAAATTAAAGTTATAGCTATTTTAATTTTATACTAAAATCAAACTATGAATAAAAAATAATTAAAAAAATTTATAAAAAGCTCCTAACTCCCCATCGTCTGCTCCCTTGATCATCACTGGTGGGTCCGCTGGTAGATATCGATCCTACTAGGAAGCTCACCACTCTCTGTATCTCTTTGCAATTTGAGAATAATTAATTAAAAAAATTTAAATAGTTAAAAAGTTAAAATATATTAATTAAAAATTATTTACCATCTACTACATATGACGAGCAAACGACCTCGAACCCCCACAATGTGATACGATCTGTCTTGCCTGATTCATGGCATTCTGGGCACATCGTCTCTGTACAGTTAGCAATCAAATTAGTAGATAACAAATTAAATTTAAGAATAAATGATTCAATCATTAAAGTTTAAAAAAAAAAGAAGTTTGGATGTGTAACCTGATATGCTGGATTCTCGTAATGTCGATATATGAGAGTCCAATCATCTATAGTGATACTATCATAGGGCCACTGTCGTGCTACCTCTATCCCATGATCCTGCATCACATGGTACCAATGTTGATGGATGCGATGGTGAACTCCTTGAAACATAAAGATAAATGAGCATCTACAGCTCACCGCATGCGATCCTTCTTAAAATCAATAATATCAAATACACCCTACCAATAATAAATATTAGAAGAATACCATGCTAATTAAATTTCACTATATAATTTATTTTACCTATAATTGGGTGTAGAAAATCTCTCTTTGAACTTGTATAACGTGACGCCAATCGAAAACCATCACGGGGGCATAGCTGCGGCATATGATGCCCAGCTCGGTCTACCAAGCTCGCACCATCCCCTAATAGGCCTAGTGTAGTCAGATGGTATCTCAATACAGAGATGCTGTCCTGGGTACTCACATCTCTAATGTTCTAAAGTGAGATTCTTTGATGGACCTCGCCGTCGTCTCACCACTGGTGGAGACTGACCTAAAATAATAATAAATAAATCATCAGTATGATAGCTATCTAAATAAAAAAATTAAATTTTATTATATAAAAAATATTATAATACCACTCAGATCTGTCTCACTCGAACCCGCCTCATTGGGATCTGCCAGTGCAGGACCCTCTGGCGATGGAGTTGGTGTGGCAGTGGAAATAGGTGAAGGCACCTTAGCCTCAGGGGTAGACTGTGAACGCGAACGTCGTTGTCTGTCTCTTGGTGCCATACCTGTAATTTTTGATATATAAATGAATATAATATTGAATAATAATAATAAAAAATAAATTATATTCTAATAAATAAAATTATATCGCATATCATTATTGCAAGAGAAGATTGAACAAAGAATATAGATCCACTCATCAATATTCATATCTTCCTCGATGTGTAGGTCCTCCTCTGAATCACAATAATCGACTAATGTATTATCTTCTATCTTATCATCATTTATGAACTGATCGTCGCCCTCTGACTCATCAAGATTAAATATAAAATCAGCTTTAACTTCGTTAGACGGCAGATCAGTCCTATTCCAAGGAGCTGTTACAAGTTCTTCGTCAACAAGAAGCTTGACTAATATTTGTTCTTCCTCTTGAAAAGCTTCCTCTTCATGTAAATCCAAATTTTCATCCATCTCTAATCGGGTTGGTATGTCATATACATCTCTAGATGTTATTTTTTGTATGATATGTCAATTACCTTGATACTTTAGATTCTTCAAATATATTACTTGTTTCACTTGAGTTGCTAATATATACGACTTATTCTGATACTATGTTCATGCAAAATTTACACTGATAAAGTATAGATGATATGAATACCGATCTTTTTATTGCTAATATCACACCATTCATACTGAAACAAGAATATAGAATTAGTGGACCCATACTTTAGTTCTATGATATATATCAGTGCACCATAATATTCAATCTCTTCTTCTCCTTCATTTCCTATCATAGCAATCTCACTATTCTGGCTCCATTATTGCATCTCAAGCTCTCTTGTGTGAAATCTCATTCCTCCAATGATACAGGATGCATAGTAGTTAACCTTTCGATCGAAACTACATGCTAAATTATACAACTCATCGATCGCATCCTCTTCTTTATTGAAATATTTATATTTCATCTACACCATAACATAAAAAATTATGTTGGTTCAAATAATTATTTCTATAATTGTTAAAAATAACATATTACTAGTGCAACTTACAAGATCACCAAACTATTTTGCAAATTTTCTCCTATGTCGATCATCAGCATCCGTATTATTCTCTCTACATAGTATACTCTTGTGCTCACTGCAACAAGTCATGATTTTTAATTTTACATCGACATAAAAAAATTGCTTAGAACATTAAAAAGTATGCTAAGATGGTACTTAATGAAATCTTCAATTTTCTCATAATTATTTAGAACGTACAAGTGTGCCTTGGATAGCTCATTCACGTCCATAAATTCATATCTCCTTCCACTAACGAGTCAAACCATTTGTTTAAATATAGACAGTGTCGGTTCATTATCACCCCATTCACAGTCTGTGTTATGATCTGTACGATTAAATCTTGTTTCGATATCATCAAGATACATTGAGCAGAACGTGACACACTCCGTAGCTACATATGCTTCTGCTATAGACCTTTCAGACCATGCTTTATTGCACACATACTTTTTTAGGATACACAAACATCTGCAAATAAAAATAAATTTAAATTTTAAAAATATATTTATATTTTATAACTGATATGATAAAGTGCGTATAATTTTTTTTATTTTTTCATAGAATACATCTATCGATAATGTACTGGTCCAGCCAAAAGAGCTTTCTTTGAAAGATGAATAGCCAGATGCATCATAATATCAAAAAATGATGGTGAAAATTTTTTTTTCTAACTTACAAAAAATGAGCACGATATCTTTTTCAAACTTCTCAAGTAAGTTAATCTTCAATTTTTGATGACACAGTTTTCGAAAGAATACTCCCAACTCAATCAATGTAGTTTGAATGTCACCATCCAAATAGCCACGTATGACCACAAGAAGCAAGCGTTGTATCATCATATGAGAGTTATGACTTTTCATACCAGAGATATTAC
This sequence comes from Elaeis guineensis, assembly GCF_000442705.2. Classification (NCBI taxonomy): domain Eukaryota; kingdom Viridiplantae; phylum Streptophyta; class Magnoliopsida; order Arecales; family Arecaceae; genus Elaeis; species Elaeis guineensis. The sequence goes on from NC_025994.2 coordinate 14,720,292, forward strand.
CATCGTTATTTCCAACACACCATGATATGTTTGCAATGTATGCATAAAAAAATTTTATAGTTTGAACTATCCACAGAAACTTTTCTTTTTTTTGCCAAACAACGAATAACATACAGGTGGCATAAAAAATCTATCATCTCGACGAACTAAATGCAACTCCGATCAGATTCTCATTTTTTGCAAATCAAGGTGAGCTTTTGTACTATCTTTTATTTTTTTTAAAATATTCAATACAGTATCGATGATATTATCATAAATATTCTTCTCAATATGCATTACATTCAAATTATGATGAAGTAGTAGCTGCTTCTAATATAATAGTTTGAAAAAGATGTTTCACTTCATTCAATTTAGTTTAGCTTCAGTATGCTTTCGCTTGCAAGTACCTGATATTTTTTCAAATTGGTCATTTCTAATGACTTCAAGTTGTTCTAAAACTTCTGCACCACTTAACTCCTTAGGTGATGGATGCCGATCGGACTTACCATCAAAGTATTGATTGTAACGGATCCTTTAAGAATGATTATCAGATAGAAATAGTCGATAACCCATGAAGCATATTTTTTATCCATGCTTTAAATGTAAGGAGGATGCATCCTTGTTGTATATTGGACATGCCAGATGTCCTTTGATGCTCCATCCAGATAAGTTTTAATATGCAGAAAAATTATTTATGGTCCATAAAATTAAAACATGCAACTTAAAATTTCTTCGACTCACAGAATTATATGTCTGTACTGCATTTTTCTATAGCTCCTTCAGATCATCGATTAACGATCGTAGATATACATCAATTTCATTACCTGATGCTTTTGGATCTGGAATCAACAGTGACATAAAAATAAATAGTTCTTTCATGCACTTCCAAGATGATACATTATATACAACTAGCATCACAGGCCACATGCTATAGGAAGTACTCAAATTACCAAAGGGATTAAATCTATCTATCGCTAGACCAGTCTGGATATTATGCGGGTCACTCACAAAGTGCGGATGCTTTGCATCGAAGTCTTTCCATACTATAGAGTCGGTCAGATGGCTAAGTATATTCTCCTCCAAAACCCATTGCTCATGATGCCATCTCATTTTTTCAGCTATCTTTGTGGATATATACAGCCTTTAAAGTCTTGGAATCAATGAAAAATATCTCAAAATCTTTTGAGATATCTTCTTTTCTTTTCTGTTATCGATTTTGTACCAAGGCTCACTGCATTTCGAACATTCAGTTGCCTGTTCGTTATCCTTATAAAATAATATACCATCATTTTTGCAGGTATGTATAGGAATATAGCCAAGTCTCAATTTTTACATATATATTTTTGCTTCAGAATACGATTTCAAAAGTCTCTCTCCATCGGGAAGAGCTACTTTAATCAATGTCAGATTTTGATCAAATGACTTCTGACTCTATCAGTTCACGATTTTAATATAAAGCAATTTTATCAAAAATTCTAACTTAAAGAACTTTACACAATTTGGATAGAGTGGCTCTCGTGCATCTCTTACAAGCTTTACAAACTATTCAGAAGTCTCTTCTACCTTAAGTCGGGTATTGTGTTCATGATCAGAATTGCCTTCAGATGCACTAGTACACATGCATACATTTGAATAAACATCCTGATATAAATCATCCAATAGTTCTCCTATACCACCATGTTCGATAGATTCAACAATATCACTATCATCTTCAGTATCGTCATCGTCATGCACAACTTCATTCGGATCACCCTCCCCATGTCATATCCAGTAAGTATACTTCTTATCGATACCATAACATAGCAAATGCTCCTTAACAAGTGTTATGTGATGATATACCATATTGACACATCTCTTGCATGGATACTTTATCCGACTAGCACTGTTAGCCTTATACCGTGCAAAGTCAATAAAATCTCGAACACTTTTTCGATATTCAAGCAAAAAGATACCTCTAGCATTTATCCAACTTCTATTGATATCCATCTAATAACAAACATGAAAATCATTAACAACAAAAAAATTTTTAGTGATATTCATCCGAACCAGATCTCGATCCTGATTTCAGATCAAATCCTGACCCAAATTTTGAATCAAATCTCGATCCAAATCTGGACACAGAATATTTTATATAAAACAGCATGCATTAAAGAACACAGACTAAACAATAACACAAAAAATCTCCTTCCACCAATTTAATGAAGCAAAAATATATGATGCTATCCATTTCAAATCATTACTACCAGGTGTGGCCCTATCCCTTTCAGAAAAATAATAATCTTATTATTATTATTAGTTGATATTTTATTTCATTATTGTGAAAATTTTGATAGCATCTCCCTATGGTTCTCCAAGTATACGACGTAAATATGGTGCCTATGCATCCTATCCACCATATATCCAGAGAATAATGGACAGATAACTACTGAGTACTATATAATGAAATAAAATATCAACTATTAACAATAATAAAATTATTACTTTTTCAAAATATTTGAATACGGGACATTCAAGAGTCGATCTTGATCACATTCAAGAGTTGATCTCGATCAAGATCGACTCTTGAATGAAAATCTATGGCTCAATGCAATTTAACTACCATCTCGAAATATATATTCAAAGATGGATTTCTAATTTATCAAAAAAGAATAATCCTATATTAAAATTTTTTATCAAAAATTTCAGGAAAATTTTCTCAAAAATAAAAATATTTTTTATATTTAATTATAATAAGCAAAAGCATACAAAATAGCACACAAAATAATTAAATTGTAATAAGTAAAAGCAATATGCATTGTGCTAGTGGAACAAAAAAATTTTATAAATTTCAGTAGTAACACTAAAAAATTTATACAACAAATATAAAATAAACTATAAGTAGTTGAGCATATAAAATAATATTAATATAAAATAATAACACGAAACCTAATCTCGAGGATCCGATAATTTTTTATTTTTTTCTAAAGTATTTTTTACTTAAAAATAATAAATAATTTTTTATTTTTTAAAATATTTTTTATCTAAAAATATTTTTTTCTAAATATTTTTTCTCCTAAACGAGCGTCGGACTCGACCGCCCACAGTCCCCGCTCCCACGACGTCGGCACCGTCACCCAACCCACACTGCTTGGACTTGATCCCCATGATCCCCGCTCCCGTGGTGCTGCCACCGTCACCCACCCCTTGTGACCCATCCCCCATGAAGCCGCCACCCTCTCTAATCCCCCACGACAAAGATCCCAACTCGGATCCAGATCAGATCCTGATCTGGATCCCAATCTGAATCGAGATCTCGATCCAGATCCCGATCTCGATTCAATTTGAATCGTGATCTAGATTTTATTTTTATTAATTAAATAATAAAATATTTAATTAATATTTTTTATTTTTTAATTTTTTTCTTTCTTTTTCCCCCATTGCTTCTCTCTTCCCTTCCTCCCTCCCCGTTGTTACTCACCCCTCCCCGACTGACCCCCGCTCCGACTGACCACGGCCCCTTCCCCACCCCTGTGTCGCCCCCAGCCGCTCGCCAACACCATCTCCGTCGGTCGACCCCCTCTTCGACCGCCCACGGCCCCCTCCCCATCCCCGTGTCGCCCCCGGCCACCCCTCGACCCCATCTCCGTCGGTCGAACCCCTCCCCGGCCTTGTGTCACCCCGACCCCTTCCTTGCCCCCATGTCACCCCCAGCTACCTGCCGCCCCCATCTCCACCGACTGATCCCCTCCCCGACCTTGTGTCGCCCTTGGCCACCCACAGCCCCCTCCTCGCCCCCGTGTCGCCCCTCGCTGCCCCCCGATTCTAGCCCTGCCCTCGTGTCGCCCCCGATCGTCCACCCCCACCCTTACAACCCCCTCCACCAGCTGACCCCCTCCCAGGCCCCGTGTCACTCCTGGCCGCACATGGCCCCCTCCCCGCCCCCGTGTCCCCCCCCGACCCCATCCCTGCCCCCATGTCGCCCCCAGCCACCCAGCCCCACCCTGCAACCCCCTTTGCCAACTGACCCCCTCCCCGCCCCCATGTCACCCCCAGCCACCCACAGCTCCCTCTCCACCCCCTGATGGCCCGATCAATCAAAAAAAAAGGTTGGAAGTACCTTTACCTCCGACGACGTCAGAGGCATGGACGGCAACAGCGGCGTCGGCAATGTGGCGGCAACGGTGGAGAGGTGCTTGCCAATGGAAAGAGGGGGGAGATTTCAGAGAGGGAGAGGGAGAGCGGAGAGAAAGATCTCGATTGGTGAGAGGAGAGGGGAGAAGGGAAAGCTCAGAAAGGGGAGAGAGAAGGGGAAAGAAAGAGGGTTTCGCACAAAGGAACATCGAATTGACGTGCATTGAATGCAAAACTATTAGCGACAAAATTTTTTATTATTAATACTATTATTAGCAATAAAAAATTATTTTTGTCGTCAATAATTCTCGTCAAAAAAAAATTTTCTCTAAAAAAATTTTTTCTCCAAAAAAATTTTGTTCAAAAAAAAATTATTGACGACGAAAAAATTTCATCATTAATAATTTTATTAGCAATAAAAATTTGATTTTCATCATCAATAATTCTTACCAAAAAAATTTCTCACTAAAAAAAATTTCTTTAAAAAAATTCATCCAAAAATAAATTATTGATGTAAAAAATTTTATCATTAATAAATTTATTAGCAATAAAAATTTAATTTCTATCGCTAATAAATACCGTCAAAATTTTTTTTCCTTAATAATTTTTACTTCAAAAAATTAAAAAAATTTATTTTTAAAATGGTTTTTTTGATAAAAATAATTTTCAACACTAATAATTTTTTTTAATTAATAATTTTTTTTCAATTAATAATTTTTTTTCAATTAATAAATTTTTTATTCATAAAAATTAATTAAAATAATATTTTTAAAACATGGTTGCCAACCAAAAATATATTTACATGATAAATATATTTTTTAAAAAAATTTGATAAAAAAATTTAAAGACTATTTATGATGAAAATTCATTTTATATTGTTAATAATTAAATATCTTTTCAATAATAATTTCATAAAAAATTAATTTTGAATTTTTTCCATCAAAAAAATTTTCTATCCAAAAAGTTTAATAAAAAAATGATATTAAAAAATATTCATGATGAAAAATAAAATTATTTTCTTTAATCTAAAAAAATTTTGATCTAAAAAATTTTTTCAAAATAATTACATCAAAAAAATTAATTTTTTATTAATCAAAAAAATTTATATAAATAGTTAATTTATTATTTTTTCTTCAAAAAAGTTTTTCTTCCAAAAAAAATTATGTAGATAAAAAATATAATTACGATGAAAAGTTTAATTTATATCGCTAATAATTGTTATAAGAGCAGCTCTTCGACTTTCGTAATAGAATGGACACTATGGAAGATCGATAGCTTTGAGATCTTTGATCTTCAGGGATCTCATCTTCTTTTTGGAGTCTTCATTCTAGAAGTTGGAGTATGAGAATATCGCAGTGATTTTGAGATCGTGAGAGAAATCCATCAAGATTGAGATTTGGAGGATAGGATAGGAACAGAAAGTTAGAGATCCAGAAGCTCGTATATTGCATGCATATAAGGATCGAGCTTAAGAAATTCGTCAGGAATTGTGTGAGCATCAAAGATCTAGCAATTAATCAGAATCAAAGCAGACCTATGGGTAATGTAAGTTGTGTTATAAAGTACAAGCTCATATCTATGCTTTGCATTGCTAGGAAGATGAGTGCTCGTATTGTTTGTCTTCTCATGATTGAAACTCCTACAAAGATATATTTGAGCGTCGATTGATATAGAAAGTGTAGTACCTTTCGAGATCATAGAAGTCATGCTAGAATGCGCTACTTAACTAAATAGTTTCTGCATAAAAAGAGACTCCTTTCATGAAACTTAAAGCAGATACTCCATCAGAAAGATTCATTGATATCACTAGTAACAGTGACAGCGATGAATAGATAAATTTTACGTCACAAATAAATGTATAGTTTATTTCATTCAAAATAATTTATTCATTCTAATCCATGAATATTATCTACTTTCATATGATTTTTTCATATAAAAAATTTGATCTGGATCATAACTCACATTTACTTCTTTACCATATAAAAGGATAAAAGATGTATACAGCTGCTACAAAAAATAAATGCAGTTGCCTTACACAAAATTAGAAATTTAAATTTTATAATTTTTTTAAAATTTTAATTCTTTTACATATTGATGATAAAAATATTTTTATCATAAATAAATATATTTATGATGTAAATAAAATTTTTATCATAAATAATCATTATTTATGATGAAAAATTTTATCATAAATAATAAGCAACTTTTAATTTTTTTAAAGTATTGATTTTTTAAGTATTTATGATGAAAATAATTTTATCATGAATAATTCAATATTTATGATAAAATATTTTTTATCATAAAAATAATTTGTTTATGATGAAAATTTTTATCATAAATAATAATCAACTTTTAATTTTTTTAAATTTTTGATTTTTTTAATTATTAGAGATGAAAATTTTTCATCAAAAAGTATTTATGATGAATTTTTTTTTCATCATAAAAAATTTTTATTTATGATGAAAAATTATTATCATAAATAATTAGTAATTTTTATTTTTTAAATTTTTTATCTTTTAACTATTTATGATGAAAAGAGTTTCATCATAAATAATCAAGTATTTATGATGAAAAATTTTTTATCATCATAAAAAATAATTATTTATGATGAAATTTTTTTTATCATAAATAATAAATAATTTTTAATTTTTTTTTAAATTTTAATTTTTTTAACTATTTATGTTGCCCAAAAATGGAGCCCAAGAGGGGGGATGAATTGGATCTTTTTAAAATTTTAAAAGATTAGTACACTAAAATAATATGCTAAAGAGATTGAGTGAAGTGGGTTAATATTCAATAAAAATAAATTTAAACACAAAAGAAGGAATACAAGTAAATGGCACAAAGAACAAGTTAAGAGAAGTAAGTACAGTAAACATAAGAATTTATAGTGGTTTGGTGCCAACTTTGCACCTACATCCACTTCCTAAATTCCTACTTGAAAATTCAATCCACTAAATAGATTCAAAGTTTCAACATGTCGGACACTCTGACTTTTTCTATCCAAGCAAGAATACTTATTTTTTAGGTACAAGCCAACCTTCAACAATCTGATTCAGGGTTCGGATTAACCCAAATGAGTTTTGAAACCTTCTAAAACTCAAAAATCCAAATATAATTTTAGAAAAATAGAGTACAAGAAATTCAGCACACAATCCTCTTAAATAGATACAATGAATACAAAATAAATACAATACTCAAGGGAAAGAAGCTTTTGCTGAACACCCTCAATGAATTCCACACTTGATTGTTGTTAGAGAGTGGTTGGTGAAGTGATTGAATGCTTCTTTTCTCTCTTTTAAGACTGAACAAGCTTTTCACGGATGTGAGCTTGAATGCTAGCAAAACTTGTATTTTTTCTCTTCAAGAGAGCTGTTGCTCCTTGAATTGATTTTGATGATTACAAAGTATTTGAGGGGGTTACTAATAATTTTGGCTTGAAAAAAGATTTATTATTTTTCAAAAATAAAATCATAATTTCACGAAGTCCTAACTCGAAAGCCTCAAGAGCAAGAACAGAAGATTTATGATCTATTGGAGGAAATTTTATATATTTTGGATGTATATTTTGAAAAAAAATAATATTTATAAAATTGAGTCGACCCCATGAGTCGACTCATGTCAAATGGGACTGAACAGCACGTTATTTTTTGACTAGCACACCCAATTGAGTCGACCCCATGAGTTGATCCTTGTGCATGAGTTGACTCTATGAGTCGACCTCTGTTATTGTGCATGCTAAAATTATAGAACAATCATTTTCTGTTCTGTACCATAGAAGTCGACCCCATGAGTCGACTCATGTGTATGAGTCGACTTTATGAGTCGACCCCTGCGACAGAAAAACTCTGTAATGGCTAGTTTTTTAGCTCGTTTTGGTACATTTAATGCTCATTTAATGATCTCCAACGACTCTAAAACTATCCAGATCACTCTCCACCATCATGTGAAGCTATAAAAGGCACTTAATGGAGGAAATAAAGATGGTTTTTCAAACATTCATTTCAGCCCTAAGCAAAGAGCCTTATTGAAGTTAAAGAAGCTTTCATCTCAAGTTCACCAACCCCTCAAGAGCTCATTTAAGTCTTCAACAACCTTGAGGAGAATCAGAAAAGCTTCTTCATTGTTGTGTAAAGTGTATTTAAAGCTTTATTTGCTCATTAAAAGAGCTACATTTGTATTTTTGTGTGATTAACTGTTATACTCTATTTTTGAGTTGATCTTTAGTTTTGGAAGGGTTTCAAAATGTAGAAAGGTTGATCCGAACTTTGAATCGGATTGTATTGGGTTGGTTTGTACCCAAAAAATAAGTATTCTAGCTTGGGATAGCTAGAGTCGGAGGTATCGATGTTGTATTCTTGTTGAATACGATTTAGTGGATTTGAATTTCCAAATAGGAGCTTGGGGAGTGGATGTAATTGCAAGATTGGCACCGAACCACTATAAATCTTAGTTATTTGTGGTGTGCTTACTTGTTCTCTATCTTATTTTTTTTTTCTTCTTGCACTCTTGCATCTAATATCTTCACTTTGCTTAAATCACTCACTTCAACTAGCTTGCCTTTTATTACTTAATCCTTGTGGTTCTAGATTAATTTAAAATTTTTAGAAACCCAATTCACCCCTCCTCTTGGGTTGCATAGCTGGACAACAAGTGATATCAGAGCCCGATGCTCTAGCCCTACTTTGATTTAACCATCAAAGAGCAAAAGATCTATGGCAATTCAAGTTGGTGCTTCACTAGCCGAGGGGCAGTCCACAAAATGACCTTCACTTTTCAATGGATCAAATTATACCTATTGAAAAGCTCGAATAAAAATTTTTATTCAAGTACTTGACTATGATATGTGGAGTATCATAGTAAATGGACCACATACACCCACTAAAATAATTGATGGTGTGGAATCAACCAAATCCGAAAAAGAATGGAATGAGGTTGACAAGAAAATGGCTCAACTTAATGCAAAAGCCATGAATATTTTATATTGTTATCTAGATGCTAATGAATTCAATCGTATTTCAACATGCATGTTAGCTAAGAAAATATGGGATAGATTAAAAGTAACTCATGAAGAAACTAATCAAGTGAAGGAATCAAAAATTAACATGCTTGTGCATAAATATGAACTCTTTAAAATAGAGTATGATGAATCAATAACTGAAATATTTATTTATTTTACTGATATTATTAATGATCTAAAAGGTCTTGATAAGTCTTATTCTAACAGTGATCTCGTAAAAAAGATTCTTAGATCTTTACCAAGGACTTGGAAGGCCAATGTGACTACAATCCAAGAAGTCAAAGATCTGAATATCTTACTCTTGGAGGAGCTTCTAGGATCGTTAATGACACACGAGCTAAGCATGAAACAACATCAAGAAGAAGATGCCAAAAAGAAGAGGACAATCGCCCTCAAATCCACTTCTCAATTTGATGAGAAATTCGATGATACAGAAAATGAAGAGCAGGATGAAGACATGGCCCTCATTACTAGAAAGTTTAAGAAGTTTTTGAAGAAAAGAAGATAAGAAATGAGGAAGAGGCCATTTACAAAAGGAGAACATAGCAAAGAGAAGGATAAGGAGCAATCCCTTATTTGTTATGAATGTAAGAAGCCGGGACACTTTAAGTCTGAATGTCCATGACTTAAGAAAGATCCCAAGAAGTACAAAAAAAAGACTATGATGGCTACATAGAGCGGAAGTGATGAGTCAAGCTCCGAAGAAGAAGATTCAAATGAACAAGCCAACTTGTGCCTTATAGCACATGAAAATGAGGTAAACATTAAAACTCCTAATGACTTTACCTTTGAAAACTTCATAAAGTATTTTATGATCTAATTGATGAACTAAAGAAGCTAGGGATAAAGAATAAAGAATTGAAATCAAAAAATCAATCTTTACTAAAAGAAAATAAGATTATTTCAAATAAAATATTAATCTTGTCTCAAGAAAATTTAAACTTAAAAAATAAGATTGCCAAGTTAAAATCAATGGTTGAAAAGTTTACTTTAAGTTTAAATAAACTTCAAATGATACTTGACAATCAAAAGGTCATTTATGATAAAGTCGGTCATGGATATAACCCTTTAAAGAAATAAAAACTTCTAAAAAATATCTTTGTAAACTCACCATGCAACAAGATTTCAAATATTACTTACTTTAAATGTGATAAAATAGGATACAAATTCTATACATATTTTTCTAATAAATCTAAAAATTTTAATGTGAAAAAAATATGGGTTTCAAAAGGAATCATTATGACTAACCAAAGAGGATCCAAGAAAATTTGGATACCTAAAGTCAAAACTTGATTTTTATATGTAGGTGTGTCATGTATCCCAAGGAACAAATCGAAAATGGTATCTTGATAGCAGGTGCTCAAGATATATGACTGGTGATGAATCCCAATTCATCACACTTGATGCTAAAGATGGCGGGATGGTCACCTTTGAAGACAATGGCAAAGGAAAGTGTTGGGAATAGTATCCCAAAGCCAATCGTCAGCCTGTTGATAGTTGTGCTCCTTTTGTATTAGTACATGAATTATAAATAAATAAAAGTTATTTTGATATTTTTTCATCACAAAATTTTTATCTTCTAATGAACTCCTGTGTTGTGGTGAAGTCCTTAGGATTATTTAGACTCGACAAAGGAGGATTTGTCACTTAGTCCTTAAATCTGTTCGCGACCAAATGATATATTGTTACCAAGGACGACAATGTTTATCGAGCATAGGTCATTGTGTGCCATATGGGTTGATTATCCTCATAACCAAGGAGTGTGGAGATACTGGTATGGCATACAGGTGAGATGTAATGGTACATCTACACTGAACGTGACTGACTCCGGAGCTATTTCTGCTGTCAAGATTTGCTCCGATGGGATATGGGTATAAATGTCCTCCCGACCTGAGACCACCACGGTGACTTGCAAGTAACTCACTGCACTTAGGCACTGGACTACCTGAATTTCTAATTCAGTGACGGAAGGCTGCTGGGTGTAGTCAAGTACTTGACTTGTCGGTGCGTATGTCAAGATGGGATTGACCACTCTAGTTTAGGAGCTGTGTACAGTCATGTTTCAATTTAGCAAAACCTTGACCAGGGTAGTCCTAGTGAGGAGTCACAGGACTAATTGAGTTGAGCACGATTCGGATGATCTCATCAGGGTTGACAGTTTAACCCTAAGTCGTCCTAAACATAGGGGTCAAAAGGGATGAATTATACGGTAACCATATTCACGTAGGTTCTGAATGTTGGGATTGTGACTATTCGACCTATCCGATCATCGGGTACCATTGCTAGATGGTCACTTCGATTAGTACAGGAATTGGTTCCTATGCTACCGGCTTAGGTTCGAACCTGCGGGGTCACACACATTAGAGGTTTCTTTCTGATCTGATGGCTGATTATGAGTCTTATGTGTCTGAAACTCTATGATTGAGAATTAGGATTCTTTGATCATGAGTTCCACACATTTTGGGTACCGGAGTCAAAATTTTGAATTTCAAATTTGAATTCTTTGATTAGGGTTTCATATCGATGGTTTCTGATGCCTAATTGCCCATCGAATTTGGACTCAATATTTATGAGAGGTTTAATTAGTGATTTGATCACTAATTAACTCAATTTGATTGAGTAATTATTTTTAGATCAAGTCCAATTGAATTGGATTCAGTTTGGATTGACCCGATTAGGTTAAGTGTTGATCTAATCGCTAAGGTGGTTTAGTCCCTGATTTGATCAGGGGTTAGGCTTAGTTAATTCCTGATTTGATTAGGATTTTATTGAGCCTAATTAAGCCTAATTGTGTTGGATTTAATCTGGTCTAATTGTGCTTAACCTATTTTAATTAGGTTGGCTTAATTTGAATCAAACCATCTTGTTTTAAATTCCCTGCGCCACCCAGCTTCCTTGCGCCCATTTGAATTCACGAGAAGAAATTTTCTCATGAATTTTCTCCCACGCAAAGCTCTCTCACGCCCATATTTCTGTGCGCCAATTATTTGGATTAACTTGGTTTGTTACCCATCCAAATTCAAAGGAGTTTTGAATTTGAATGGATAACCAAATAATCATGCGCCAGCTTATCCTCTTTTGTGCGCCCCATATTCCACACGAGAAATAGTTTCTCGTGAAAGTCTCCATGCACAAAAAAAGAAAAAAAAGGGCCACGCCATCTCTTCTTTCTCACACAAATGGATGAGGATAAGATTGGTTGACACTTGAATTCAAATTTGATTTGAATTTAAGTGAGCAACCACCTCTTCTTATCCACTCACACGCTTTCAACATCTCTTGCAATGTTTTATAAAATGAGAAAGGGAGGGGGCATGGGCAATGAAAGAAAGAAGAGATAAGGGGCATGGGGAGGTTCTAAAAAAAAATTGAAGTGTTCAAAATTTACCGAGAGGAGAGAAAAAGGAGAGAGAAGTGGACGCAGGGTTTTTGGTGTGTACCCTAGAGTTTCTACCTAGGATTCGGGAAGTGAGATTGGTGTGCCACGAGTGTCGTGAGTCCACCAAATTTTAGGGAGAGATCCATCAGCCTCTCAACCAACTGTGCAGATGATCCGGAGCATCCGAGGAGTCGACACACATCGATCGAAGGAGTTCAATCAACATCAGCCATCAAAAGGGTGAAATCACAAACTAGCATTCGTGAGGAGCCGATCAGACGGGAGCTTCGTGTGGATGATCCATAGAGGTCAGACACTAGTGTGGCTGTAATGTGATGATCAGAGCCCCCGACAGTGATTAGATTACGGTGATCGACTATCCGCAAAAGGTGATGTGTTCTGAACACAGTACAGTAAAAAGTTTACTGTTTTAAATTTGAATTTTAAATTTAAATGCATGCTGTTGTATCATATTTAGATCTTAGTGTAGGATTAATTAATATTAATTAATAAGATTAATTAATAATTCTGCTGTAAAATAGTAATTTTGAAAAAATTTTAAAATTACCATTTTGCCCCTACACTGAATTTTTGCTTCAAATGGTATCAGAGCATGGTTCTAGAATATGATATACATATGCATGCATAGATTAAGGTGTAATCTATAAGTTTAAATTTGAAATTCAAAATTTAAAATTTAAAATTTGTTAGAAGTTTCAAATTTGAAATTCAAAATTTAAAATTTGAAATTTGAAATTTAAAATTTGAAATTTGAAATTTGAAATTTGAAATTTGAAATTTGTTTGAAATTTCAAATTTGAAATTTGAAATTCAAAATTTGAAATTCAAAATTCAAAATTTAAAATTCAAAGATTGGAAATTCAAAATTTGGAATCTGGTTGAAATCTCAAATTTGAAATTTGAAATTTGAAATTCAAAATTTAAATTTTGAAATTGGTATATTTAGATATACTTAATCCAAGTAGCAAGTAATCTAATTGGGTTGGTTGCCATGGCCGTCCGGTCATAGGAGAAAAGTAGGCTTTAAAGGCCCTCTCTTCCCATTCGATGGGGCTCCTATGATGGTAGGGGTGCCGATGTAATTATATCCCATGCCGATGAAGCAGCGAAAGGACTTAATTATAAAATTTATCATGAATGTGTTAGATTAGATCTAAAAAAAAATTTATAATTTATTTTGAGTTATTTTCTGCTATGAAATGAGCAATAGGATTGCTGTTTATGAATTGTGCTGATCCGTTTGTAAAATGAGTCAACACATTTGGTGAACAGAAAATAAAATCTTTCAAAATTTAAAAATTATTTTCGAAATATCAAATCCTGACCCATCAGCCCAAGTACTTAATTAAAAGAATTAAGTATTGTCTAGTAGGTCTAGAATTGTGAATTAAGACCTAAGACAATTGCATAAACTTGTGGGTCAATGGGTTAGATGAATTAGGTCCATAATTGGGTTAGACCTAAGGTTAGTTTAAAAAATAGACTAAATAGAGTAATTAGTCAAATCTAATCAAAAGTTGAATTAGATTAGGTCAAGGATACTCTAAAATCAACTTCAATAGTTGTAGTTGAATGGGTCCATGTCTTTAACTAGACCAAGATGGACTTAATTCATGGCTACGTGGTGGAGCCTTATTTACTAGGTTGATCAAAATTAAAACTAATGAATCGGTTGGTGTCTAAGGTAAGTTCGGCAGTTTTGACTAGTGGTTCTTAAGCGGGAGCTACTCGCATTGATTCGACATTGATGAGTTAATGATAAATCCCCACCACTGATCTCACTTACCTGGCCCATCTGGTAAGTTAGATTTTGATTAGATCACTTGGTGATTAGAGCTCACCCATGTCATTAGGTAAATCAGTGTGACTAATTTAGGTGCTCCTAATGCCAGCTTTAATTAAATCCTTTTTAATCTGACTTGGTGAAGTCAGTGGGAGGATTGAAATTAGCTGGATGATTTCTTCTCTACTATCCTTTAATAAAATTCTCAAAAATTATTAGGTCCCTAAAATGATTAAGTTATAATGATAACTAAGTCAATGCCTCCCATTAAGTGAGTGATAATGAGTCCATTAGTTCAATGATCATTGGAGGCCCAAAGGCCTGGTGCTCATTGGCTAATGGAATTATCATTCATAATATGATAATTTGGTTGAGTCTTTCTGATGGTGGTTAGGTTGGCCGGCCAAAGTCGGGCCTGATCATTTATTGGTCTGATTCACCAAATTAAGTCATGTTAATGGTTGGACCTAACCAGATCTTTTTAGTGGAGGCCAAAGCCTGCTGATTAGGTTCTGGGGCAAAATCAATTACTAGAAGTTGTTTAGAGAAACAACTGATTAAGAACCTACCCATAGATGCACATGGGTTGACCAACCAAAGTTGGGCTCGTGTGTAGTCTGTGTGGATTCTAGTACCCATTAAGGAATTAAAGTAATTCCTCGAATTGGAGGTTGAGGCTACCAGTTCGTAAAAATATTGAAAAAAACTTTAGACTAAAGTCCAAGTCTTTAGTATTAATTTATGTACTAATAGAGGTCTGGTTTTTCTTTATACAGCTATGGCCACTACCCTGTCGCTCTGGTCATTATTAGATAATGACAAGCTCATGGGACTTAATTTCGATAGCTGGTATTGAAAATTAAAAATCGTCCTTGAGCATGAGTGGATCCTTTATGTAGTAACAGATCCAGCACCTGAGGAGCCAACTCTGAACGCTAGTAAGGCGATCTGAGATACTTACCAGAAGTGGCTCAATGACCGCACCACCATCCGATGTATTATGCTGGTAGCAATGAATGACGAGTTCAGCCACAGGTTTGAAAATGCCCAGCCATAGGAGATGCTTCAAATGTTGAACGACTCCTTTGGCACGCCTGAAGACGTTGAAAGGCACAAAACTAGTTGTGCCATTTTCAATGCTCGGATGAGGGATGGGGCCTCAGTCACTGATCATGTACTGTACATGATCGAGATGATTGAGCACCTAAGCAAATTGGATTTTTCTCTGTACGAGCAGCTCGATAAGGATGCGATCCTTAATTCCTTGCCCAAGTCCTTCCTCCCATTCCTTACTCATTTTTGAATGACAAAGCCTGCAGTAAACTACCACGGGTTGTTGGGGTTGCTGCAGAACTTTGAGAAGGATCACCAGCTCCATAAGGAGTCGGTGAATGTAGTGGGAGGGTCTTCTTCTCGTCGTCGACCCTTTGGGAAGGGGAAGAAGAACAAGAAGAAGAAGAATAAGAAGGTGCAGCCTCATGCTGGGACGGTTGCATAGGGTTAGACCAAGAAGCGCAAGCCCGATCAGAGCCAGGCGGAGTGCTTCTTTTGCAAGAAGCAGGGGCATTGGAAGAGGAACTATCCTCAATACATTGCCTCCCTGGACCCGAACAGGCTGAAGAAGAAGCAAGGTAATTATATGATAACTCCTTGCAACTTTTTCATTTGTGATACTACTGTCTGGGTATTGGATACCGGAAGCCCTTATCATATTTGTAATTCGATGCAAGGTCTGCAGGTCAGTAGGAGATTTGATGAAGGTGAGAGGTTCCTGAACGTTGGAGATGGAAGCAAAGTTCCAGTTCTAGCTTTAGGAATCATGAGTCTTGTAATCAATTCTCGTAATGTAATTCTGAGTGAATATCACTATTGTCCAAGCTTTTTATTAAATATTATTTTTGTAGGCCTTTTGGCCATGTACGGTTATGATTTTTTAATAAAAAAAATATTTACAATATCATTTTGAATGGTGTTACAATATTTGTTGGACAATTAAATAATAAAATTTACTTACTATCACAGCCTGTTAATGTGGTTCAAAACTTCAGTAAACGTCCTAGAATAGATAATGTGTCAGAAGTCTATCTTTGGCACTGTAGGCTAGGTCATATCAATAAGAACAGGATAAATAGGTTGGCTCAAGAAGGAATTCTTGAACTTGGTGATTGTGAATCACTTCCAACCTGTGTGTCTTGTCTTCTTGGAAAGATGACCAAGTCACCTTTTACTGGAAAAGGTGAGCGAGCCAGTGAACTCTTGGGTCTGGTACATTCTGATGTATGTGGACCTATGAGCTCAAGTGCAAGAGGTGGATATTTCTACTTCATAACCTTCACAGATGACCTGTCGAGGTATGGGTATGTCTACTTAATGAAGCATAAGTCGGAGTAGTTTGAAATGTTCAAACTATTCCGAAATGAGGTAGAAAAACAAACTGAGAAGTGTATTAAAATTCTTCGATCTGATCGAGGAGGTGAATACTTTTCCAATGAGTTTCTGGCGTATCTAGGGGAGAATGAAATTCTCTCTCAGTGGACTCCTCCTGGAACACCACAGCATAATGGTGTGTCTGAAAGGAGGAATCAGACTTTATTGGATATGGTTCGATCCATGATGGGATTTGCTAGTCTGCCGCTCTTTCTCTAGGGATATGCGCTCGAATCGGCTTGTTACCTTCTAAATAGAGTTCCGAGTAAGTCTGTAGCCAAAACGCCATATGAGATATGGATAGGACGTAAGCCAGTACTCTCGCACCTTAGGGTTTGGGGGTGTCCGACTTATGTTAAACGTTTAATTACAGACAAGCTTGGACCTAGGTCTGACAAGTGTAATTTTATAGGATACCCAAAAGAGACCAAAGGGTATTATTTCTACCTTGATGATGAGCAAAAGGTGTTTGTCAGTCTTAAGGCAATCTTTTTAGAAAAGGAGTTCCTTAGTGAAGGAACTGTTGCCTCTAAGGTCGAACTTGACAAAGTTCGACAGGTGAAAAAACCGACACATGTTACTAAATCTGAACCGAATTTGATTAGATCAGATTCGGAGCCCATTGATTATGCACCCTTAAGGCGGTCTGGTAGAGTACCACATCAACCGGACAGATACTATGGTTTCTTGGTCCGGGATGGTGATCCTATCGAACTTGATGAAAACGATGAGGATCTGATCACCTACATGGATGCAATGCAGAGACCTGACTCTGAGAAATGGCTAGAGGCCATGAAATCCAAAATGAAGTCCATGAAGGTCAACGATGTGTGGACATTGGTTGACTCACCCGAAGGAGTGAAGCCCATAGGGTGTAAGTGGGTCTTCAAGAGGAAGAGGGGCGCAGACGGAAAGGTGGAGATCTATAAAGCCCGTCTGGTTGCCAAGGGATATCGTCAACATCATGGTATAGACTATGACGAGATGTTTTCTCCTGTGGCAATGCTCAAATCCATTCGGATTATGCTTGCGATAGCTGCCCATCTAGACTATGAAATCTGGCAGATGGATGTGAAGACAGCTTTTCTAAATGGAGAGCTGGACGAAGAGGTGTATATGATACAACCTGAAGGGTTCACATCTATAGATGAGTCTAAGGTATGCAAGCTACAAAGGTCCATTTATGGATTTAAGCAGGTATCTTGGAGTTGGAACATACGTTTTGATAGGATGATCAAAACGTATGACTTCGTTAAGAACGGAGAAAAATCCTGCATTTATAAGTGGGCTAATGGTCCAGTAGTAGTATTTCTTGTATTGTATGTGGATGACATTCTCTTAATCGAAAATGTTGTCCCTACATTACAGGGAATAAAGATTTGGCTATCGTCACAGTTCTCCATAAAGGATCTGGGAGAAGCTTCCTACATCCTAGGGATGAGGATCTATAAGGATAGATCCAAAAGGTTGCTTGGCTTATCCCAGTCCACGTACATTGATACTATGCTGAAAAGGTTCCGCATGGAGAATTCCAAGAAAGGCTATCTACCGATAGGCCATGGAATTTCTCTCTCGAAAAGGGATTGTCCAACAACACCTCAAGAGAGAGAGCGTATGGGTAGGATTCCATATGCTTCGACAGTGAGATCTATCATGTACGCCATGACATGTATACGACCAGATGTGGCATACTCACTAGGGGTAGTGAGTAGATACCAATCTGATCTAGGGGAGAATCACTGGAAGGTTGTTAAAACCATCCTGAAGTATTTAAGAAATACTAAGGACCAGTGGCTTGTATATGGTGAATCGGACTTGAGACTTATAGGGTTTACAGACTCTAGTTTCCAGTCTGATCGTGATGACAGCAAGAGTGTGTCAGGATTTATTTTTACCCTTAATGGTGGGGCTGTCTGCTGGAAGAGTTCCAAGCAGCACACTATGGCTGATTCAGTATGCGAGGCAGAGTATATTGCTGCATCAGATGCTGTCAAAGAAGCGGTGTGGCTGAGAAAATTCATCACCGAACTCGGAGTAGCACCCTCCCTTGTTGGTCCAGTTTTGCTCTACTGTGACAGCTCTGGAGCCATTGCTCAGGCGAAGGAACCGAAGGCACACCAGCGGACGAAGCATATTCTGCGCCGCTACCATCTCATCCGGGAGATCGTGGATCGAGGTGACATCGACCTTCAGAAGATCGACGGGAAGGAGAATCTGGCCGACCCATTCACTAAAGCCATTGCGGTGAAGGAGTTCAATGACTACAAGTCGAAGATGGGTATTAGATACTGCACCGATTGGCTTTAGGCCAAGTGAGAGATTATTGAGAATAGTGTCCCAAAGCCAATCGTCAGCCTGTTGATGGTTGTGCGGCTTTTGTATTAGTACATGAATTATAAATAAATAAAAGTTATTTTGATATTTTTTTATCACAAATATTTCATCTTCTAATGAACTCCTGTGTTGTGGTGAAGTCCTTAGGACTATTTGGACTCGACAAAGAAGGATTTGTCGCTTAGTCCTTAAACCTGTTCGCGACCAAATGATACGTTGTTACCAAGGATGACAACGTTTATCGAGCATAGGTCGTTGTGTGCCATATGGGTTGGTTGTCCTCATAATCAAGGAGTGTGGAGACACTGGTATGGCATACAGGTGAGATGTAATCGTACATCTGCACTGAACATGACCGACTCCGGAGCTATTTCTGCTATCAAGATTTGCTCCAATGGGATATGGGTATAAATGTCCCTCCGACCTGAGACCGCCACGATGACTTGCAAGCAACTCACTGCACTTAGGCACTGGACTACCTGAATTTCTAATTTAGTGACGGAAGGCTGCTGGGTGTAGTCAAGTACTTGACTTGTCGGTGCGTGTGTCAAGATGGGATTGACCACTCTAGTTTAGGAGCTGTGTACAGTCGTGTTTCAATTTAGCAAAACCTTGGCCAGGGTAGTCCTAGTGAGGAGTCACAGGACTAATTGAGTTGAGCACGATTCGAATGATCTCATCAGAGTTGATAGTTTAACCCTGAGTCGTCCTAAACATAGGGCTCAAAAGAGATAAATTATACGGTAACCATATTCACGTAGGTTCTGAATGTTGCGATTGCGACTATTCAACCTATCCGGTCGTTGGGTACCATTGCTAGATGGTCACTTCGATTAGTACAGAAATTGGTTCCTATGCTACCGGCTTAGGTTCGAACCTGCGGGGTCACACACATTAGAGGTTCCTTTCTGATCTGATGGCTGATTATGAGTCTTATGTGTCTGGAACTCTATGATTGAGAATTAGGATTTTTTGATCATGAGTTCCATACATTTTGGATATCGGGGTCAAAATTTTGAATTTCAAATTTGAATTCTTTGATCAGGGTTTCATATCGATGGTTTCTGATGCTTAATTGCCCATCAGATTTGGACTCAATATTTATGAGAGGTTTAATTAGTGATTTGATCGCTAATTAACTCAATTTGATTGAGTAATTATTTTTAGATCAAGTCCAATTGAATTGGATTTAGTTTGGATTGACCCGATTAGGTTAAGTGTTGATCTAATCGCTAAGGTGGTTTAGTCCCTGATTTGATCATGGGTTAGGCTTAGTTAATTCTTGATTTGATTAGGATTTTATTGAGCCTAATTAAGCCTAATTATGTTGGGTTTAATCTGGTCTAATTGTGCTTAACCTATTTTAATTAGGTTGGCTCAATTTGAATCAAACCACCTTGTTTTAAATTTTCTGTGCCACCCAACTTCCTTGCGCCCATTTGAATTCACGAGAAAAAATTTTCTCATGAATTTTCTCCCACGCAAAGCTCTCTCACACCCATATTTCTATGCGCCAATTATTTGGATTAACTTGGTTTGTTACCCATCCAAATTCAAAGGGGTTTTGAATTTGAATGGATAACCAAATAACCATGCGCCAGCTTATCCTCTTTTGTGCGCCCCATATTCCACATGAGAAATAGTTTCTCGTGAAAGTCTCCATGCACAAAAAAAAAAAAAAAGGCAACGCCATCTCTTCTTTCTCGCACAAATGGATGAGGATAAGATTGGTTGACACTTGAATTCAAATTTGATTTGAATTTAAGTGAGCAACCACCTCTTCTTATCCACTCACACGCTTTCAACATCTCTTACGATGTTTTATAAAATGAGAAAGGGAGGGGGCGTGAGCAATGAAAGAAAGAAGAGATAAGGGGTGTGGGGAGGTTCTGAAAAAATTTTGAAGTGTTCAAAATTTATCGAGAGGAGAGAAAAAGGAGAGAGAAGTGGGCGCAGGGTTTTTGGTGTGTACCCTAGGGTTTCTACCTATGGTTCGGGAAGTGAGATTGGTGTGCCACGAGTGTCGTGAGTCCATCAAATTTTAAGGAGAGATCCATCAGCCTCTCAACCAATCGTGCAGATGATCCAAAGCATCCGAGAAGTCGGCACACATCGATCGAAGGAGTTCGATCAACATCAGCCATCAAAAGGGTGAAATCATGAACTAGCATTCGTGAGGAGCCGATCAGATGGGAGCTTCGTGTGGATGATCCGCAGAGGCCAGATACTAGTGTGGCTGCGATGTGACGATCAGCGCCTCCGACAGTGATCAGATTGCGGTGATCGACTATCCGCAAAAGGTGATGTGTTCTGAACACAGTACAGTAAAAAGTTTACTGTTTCAAATTTGAATTTCAAATTTAAATGCATGCTGTTGTATCATATTTAGATCCTAGTGTAGGATTAATTAGTATTAATTAATGAGATTAATTAATAATTTTGCTGTAAAATAGTAATTTTTAAAAAAATATTAAAATTACCATTTTGCCCCTGTACTGAATTTTTGCTTCAGAAAGATCATCGGTATAGGTAATATTGGTATCACTCTCTCCAAGTATATTAAAAATATTTTATTAGTAGATGGTTTAAAACATAATCTATTAAGCATCAGTCAATTTTGTGATAAAGGATACAAAGTCATTTTTGAATCTTCATTATGCATAGTAACTAGTCCTATTGATGAAGGCATTAAATTTGTTGGGCATAGACATGGTAATGTCTATATGATAGATTTGAATGATCTTTCCAAAATAAATATGCAATGCCTAATAGCCTTGAATGCCAAGATTAATGAGACTAGTTGGCTTTGGCATCGTAGGCTTGCACATATTAGCATGCATTCACTTTCAAAATTTATTAAAAAGGAATTGGTTACCGGCTTACCCAAATTGAATTTTGAAAAGGATAGAATTTGTGATGCATGCCAACTGGATAAACAAATAAGAGTCTCATTCAAATCTAAAAATATTATTTCAACTTCTAGGCCATTAGAACTATTGCACATAGATTTATTTGGACCCACTAGAACTACTAGTCTAGGTGAAAAATGATATGGCTTTATGATTGTTGATGATTTCTCTCATTTTATATGGATCTTCTTTTTGGCACATAAGGATGAAACTTTTCATATGTTCTCAAAATTATATCGAAAAGTCACTAATGAAAAAAGTTTTTCAATTCAAAATATTCGAAGTGATCATGGAACCAAATTTGAAAATTAAGATTTTGAAAAGTTTTATGATGAAAAAGACATTGACCATAACTTTTCAGTACCTAGGACACCCCAACAAAATGGGGTAGTAGAAAGAAAAAATAGAACCCTTAAAGAAATGGCCCGTACTATGCTATGTGAAAGCAACCTCCCAAGATATTTTTGGGTGGAAGCAATTAACACGGCATGTTACATATTAAACCATACTTTAATTAGACCAATTTTAAAGAAAACTTCCTATGAGCTTTGGAAAGGAAGAAAATCAAATATTGCATATTTTCATATTTTTAGTTGTCGATGTTTTGTTTTGAACAATGGTAAAGAAAGACTAAAAAAATTTGATGCAAAATTTGATGAAGCTATTTTTCTTGGTTACTCCTCTTCTAGCAAAGCTTTTAGAGTTTTCAATAAAAGAACTTTAATAGTAGAGGAGTCAATACATGTTGTTTTTGATGAAACTAATGATCTTCCTTCAAAGAAGAATGAAGATATTGATGATACAGATTCTCTTATAGAAGGGATGAAGGAGATCATCTTAAAAGATTCAACTATTCAAAATGAAGAAGAACATGAAAACAAACAAGAGGATGAAGGTGAAGAACAATAAGAACAACCTCAAGGCTCAAATGATCTACTTAAAGAATGGAGGTATGATCACAATCATCCCAAAGAATTGATCATTGGTGATCCTACATATGGAGTAAGAACTCGTTCCTCTCTTCGAGATACATACAATCATTTTGTATTTATTTCTCATTTTGAACCTAAAACCATAGATGAAGCTAAAAAAAGATTATAATTGGATAAATACAATGCAAGAAGAACTTAATCAATTCGAAAGAAATAATGTATGGATTTTAGTATCAAGACCTAAAAATTATCCAGTAATTGACACAAAATGGATATATAGAAATAAACTAGATGAACATGAAAATATAATTAGGAATAAAGTAAGATTGGTTGCAAAGGGTTATAATCAAGAAGAGGAAATTGATTTTGATGAGACCTTGCACCCGTTGCTAGATTAGAAGCAATTAGACTTTTACTTGCATATGCTTGCTTTATGAATTTTAGGTTATTCCAAATGGATGTCAAAAGTACTTTTCTAAATGGATATATTGCTGAAGAAGTTTATGTAGAACAACCTCCCGATTTGATAATCATGCTTCTCCTAATCATGTTTTTAAATTAAATAAAGTATTATATGGTTTGAAACAAGCACCTAGGACTTGGTATGAAAGGCTAAATAAATTTCTGCTTAATAATAATTTTTCAAGAGAAAATGTAGATACAACCCTTTTTATTAAAAGAAATCACGATGATATCTTAGTTATACAAATATACGTTGATGACATTATTTTTGGATCTACTAATGAAACTCTTTGTCAAGATTTTGCTAAGTTCATGCAGGAGGAGTTCGAGATGAGCATGATAGGAGAACTTACATTCTTCCTCAGACTCCAAATCAAACAAACAAAGAAAAGAATCTCCATCACTCAAAGCAAATATATAAGAGAACTACTCAAAAAATTTGGAATGGAGGGTTCCAAAGCAATTGGTACACCCATGAGCCCATCATGTAAGCTTGACAAGGATGAAGGAGGTAAAAATATAGACTCAAAATTTTATAGAGAGATGATTGGTTCTTTATTGTATTTAACTGCTAGTAGATCAGATATTATATTTAGTGTATATCTTTGTGCTCGCTTTTAATCAAATCCAAAAGAATCACACTTGAATGTAGTTAAAAGAATCCTCAGATATTTAAATGATACACAAACTCTAGGACTATGATATTCTAAGAACTCATCAATTGACTTAATAGGATATTCAGATGCTGATTTTGCTGGATGTAGATTAGATAGAAAAAGTACTAGTGAAACTTATCAAGTTTTTGGAGTTAACTTAATCTCTTGGTTTAGCAAGAAGCAAAATTTGGTGGCACTGTCTACGGTCGAGGCCGAATACATTGCAGTCAGAAGTTGTTGTGCTCAAATCTTGTAGATTAAGCAACAATTTGAGGACTTTGGCATCAAACTCAATAAAACTCCCATAAGATGTGATAACACTAGTGCTATCAATCTAACTAAAAATTTAATTCAGCATTCTAGATCAAAACATATTGAAATTAGATATTATTTCATAAGAGAACATGTTCAAAATAATAATATAATTCTTGACTATGTATGTACTGAGAAACAATTGGTTGACATTTTTACCAAGGTCTTAAGTGAGGATAGATTTTGTGAAATTAGAAGAGAACTAAAAATTCTTGATCCATCAGCTTAAGTATCTCTCTAATTCTAAGTTCTTAATACCAAAAAATTTATTAAACCAAATTTGTTGAGGTCAATTCTCATCTCTTCTTTTCTCTTAAAAGCTCAAAACTGTACTTCACATGATCAATCTCTAGGTAGATACTTTTTTCTCAAAGTTTTAGATTTTTTAAAATTTTTCATCATTCTTATGAATTTTTCTGTGCCAGGAGTCGACCCCCAGGGTCGATCCTAGGGTAAACTTGTAATTTTGTCAAAATCCTTCGGGCGCTCTCTTTTTATTAGAAAATTTTCTTTGAGCTGACTCAGCCCTTCTTTTTCTTCCTCCCACCGAACCAAAAGCTCTCCCTCTCTTTTTCCTCAAACTGAAGATTTCTCTCAAATCGCTCTTCCCACCGATTTTCACCTTTCAAATCACCTGTTTAGGAACCAACTTTCACTCTTCTTTCTTTCTCGTTTAGACGATTCGAGCTTGCCCTAGATTCTACCCCTCTTCTCCAAATCGGTGATTTACCTCCCCAAAATTTTTATTTTTTTCTTCTAAAATTCTTTCCTCTCTACCTCTCATTTAGTCTCCTAAGCTCCTTGCAAGTCTCTTTTGTTTAAATGACTCCCAAAATGAAGCTACCACAAAGAAAAAAATCTGTTCGCGGGTTGGAAGAGAGTGTGCGCAGAAAAAGAATAACAGCCGAGCCCTCTCCTACTCCAATCCCAGCTCCAGATCCTGCTTCAGCTTCTATACAGTCTCCAATCAGTCCAAGCAAGGTACCTCTCTCTGATCGAAAAGTGGAACCCGGGAAGAATATAGATTTCAAATTTTTTGAAAAAAAAGGGTTCTCTATTGGATCAAAGATTAAAAATCAAGGATGGAAGTTTTACTGTTTATTAAAGAAAAATACTTATGTTGATTTGGACAGAGAATTTTACTTAAATTTGAGTTATTGCAATGGAACAGTAAAGTCTACAGTGAAAGGTGTTGATATTATTTTTGATCCAGTGCATTTGGGATAAATCCTGCACTTGCCTTGTAAAGGCTATACTAATATGGAGCTCCCAATCAAAGAAGAAGGAATTAATGTTATCTTAGGGAGAACTTTTACTGAAAATTTGAATAAATTAGAAGCAAAAATTCTTTCTGTTGAGATGAAGCTGTTACATCACATGGTAACCAAACTGTTTGTCTGTAGGAGTGACAGACATGACCTCCTATCTAGTAGGGATATTTGCATCATGTACCATGTGATCACTGAGACCCCCTTGAATCTTCCTGCTTTAATGTTTGAGGCCATGAAGGAGACCCTGAACAGGTCTAAGGCTCACTTGCCTTATGGTATGGCACTCATCCTGATCTTTAGGAGATTCGAAGTCAGTTTTGAGGGAGAGACAGTTACTAGGTTGTCTCATTATGACACCATCAACCATCACACACTGCACCGCATAGATTTTTCAAAGACTGATGGCAGTTGGTCAAAGGATGTTGAGGAAAGAGCAGAGGAGCCAACTGAGGAGAGAGTAGAGGAGGAGAGACTGTCTTCACCTCCTCGTGATCATAGAGTATCTCTAGATATTCAATTCATGTCTGATCATGAGACTGGTCCCTCAGAGTCAGTGAGAAGGCATGCTTCAGTTCCATAGTCAGGAAGCAGGGTACATCCTTTAGAGTTCAGACTTGCAGATGATCAGATTGAGCTGATGCTCCAGCATGTTGCCTCTATTTTATCTCAACAGTTTGCCATATCAGTCTTTACTCAGAGGTCGACATCTCAGGATGACTCAGACCAGACTTTGATCTCTCATATCTCTACTATTTTTCAGATGCTCACAGCTCAGTCCGTACGACTCGAGGAGCTTGAGGGATATATTCTGAGATTGACGGGCAGAGTTCTAGATTTGCAGAGGCAAGTATTAGCTTTAGTCCATCCCCAGCCACATGAGGACATCACAGAGGTCTCCAATCTATCTGTAAAGGTGGCTAGACTTCGAGGAGTTTTAGAGAGTGGATTTGACTTTTTGAGGAGAGAGATCAGGGGCTCCAATGAGACTGCCTCTACTCAATTTAGTATCCTGATACAGTCTGTGTCGAGAGCCTTAGATCTTTTGGACACCATCAAACTTTCTCTTCTAGCATAGTCCATAGCTTCTCAGGCTCCAGCATCCTCTCGTCTCTCTACTCATGCCGGTACTTCTACCCATGGCCGAGGCAGACGTGGTCAAGGTCGTGCCTGTGGATTTGATCCTACATCTCCTCATCATATCTCTGACTCTTCAGATTCTGATCCCTCTAGCCATGATATCTATTAGATCTAGCATAGTTAGTCTTTTATGTCTAAGATCTATCTTATGGCCTTTGTATTTATTGGCTGATTGACTATTGGATAGTTGTAATCCATAACTTTTGTATTTTGAGTTGACTCATATGTATTGGGACACCTATGTATTCTATCATATTTTGGGTATATATATATATATATTTATATGCTTTGAATTTCAATGAATGTTTATGATTGGGATCAATTAAACTGTCTTAATTATGAGATATGAAAAATAACTCATATTTGTGCTATGAAATATCATGAATAGCAATATCTTCTAAATGAGTAAATTGATATCTTTAATAATTGCTATAGTGAGAGGGAGTAGAGAAATAAACAATGAAAGAGGGGGAGTAAAGAAATAAAATATGGTATAAAAAAAGGGGAGTAGAAAAAATCTGTCCTTTATGTTATCTTTTTTTTTCTCTCTTCAAAATTCCTTAAGACCTTAATTGATTCTGTCAAAAAGAGAGAGTAGAGAATCAAAAATTGAGATCGAGCAATAAGCAATAGAGAAAAAGAATCGAGAGCAATAAGCAAAATTGTCAAAGCAAAAGAACCAAAATTGTCAGCAATTTTCAAAGCAAATGATCTAATAAGTAAATTTCAAATTGATCTTCAAACTACTCATGATGCATTTCATTCAAATAACCGACTATGATGTTTAAGTGATGCATCTTCATAAATTTAAAATTCATGTTCAATGCCTTATATATGTTATACTCTGTGTTGGTGCAGAATTCCGCCGAAGTCGGAGAAGCTGGAGTTGAGATAATCGCAGCCGCCGTCGGGACCTGCAAGGGAAGTCTAAATCGGAGTTGGGGGTGCTCCGACAAGACCCTCCGATGCTCAAGTCAGTACTCTGCTTCAATAGAAATGGAGTGCTCGAGGGAGAATTTTGGCAGAGTTTCGAGGTAGAGTTTAGAGCTTAGAGAAGAACGTATCTGGGGATCTCTTTTTATAGACGGAGAGCGTAACTGATTGACAGCGACGTCTGTAACCGCCTGGTAGTGGGCCATTTAGGGCCACACAGAGTTTGTTACAGAAAGTAGTGGCGTCAGGGGGCCGTTCAGGGCCACGTGGAGTTTGTTACGGAGAGTGGAGTGGTGTCCGTTGTCGCGACTTGCCAGAGAGTGGTGGAGCCATGTGAAATCCGTTGCAGAGAGTGGAGTAGGGTAGTGGCCATTGTCATGACTTGCCAGAGACTGGTGGAGCCATGCGGAATCCATTGCAGAGAGTGGAGTAGGGTAGTGGCCATTATCGTGACTTGCCAGAGAGTTCGAATCTGTTGGCTGAAGCTCAGCTGGGATGTCTGATGGGGCAGAATGGCTCTCTATCTCATCGATCTAAGAGAATCTCGGATGTTTCCGAGGTTGTGACGGGTCTACTATTGTTGGGTGCCTAGAGCACTGATGCTGCAGGCGGGAACCATCACCTGTAGAAGCTCGGACGGGGACTTTCTGTCGGGGAAGTTCGGTTTCATGAAGAGTCTGGTAGAGGGTCGGCCGGTGGTGGACTTCGGATGGCGTCAGAGAGGTTCGACAGACACCGGAGGTGATCGACCGTTGTAGAAATCTAGCTGCTGGAGCCCGTTTGTTGTAGAAGCTCGTCCGGAATCCATCCGCTATGGAGTTCGGACAGAGTTCGATTCTTGCAGAAGGCTGAAAGGAGGTCATTTATTGTAGAAGCTCAATTGAAGATCGGTTGTTGTGGAAGCTCTGAGTAGTGACCTGGCCGGTGGAGCCTATCCCGTTGTAGAAGCTCGTCTGGGATCCGGAGTAGATATCCAAAGTAGACCGCCTGCAGTAGGAGTTCGGAGTAGACTGCTTGCTATAGAAGTTCGGTTCTCACAGGAGCTCGGGTGGAATCCGGAAGGCGATCGACCATCGTAGAAACTTGGATGGAGTCTGGTTACTGTAGAAATCTCATTGTCGGAGAAGCTCGGATATTGACGAAGTCCGAAAGAAGTTCAGAGTAGGGTCGTCCGCGGTCGGAAGAAGTCTGGAAGGGACTCGGAGAATAGTTGATCACTATAGAAGATCGACTGATAGTGAAACCCAGAGAGCCTTTGGAGCGGCCCGGTAGATGAATGGAGAAGCTCATTGTTGGAGAAGTCCAGATGGTTGAGGGAGTTCAGAAAGATGTCACACAAGGTCAGAAGCCGGTAAAGCCTTGGATGGGTCGGCCTTTTGCAAACTTCGACTGGGGGTATTTTATACCCAACACCAGTCCTCCTACTTTCGAGTTTGGGTTCCGAATGAAAAAAGTACAGAAAAATTCTCACAGCCGAAGTTGCCTCCCTTGATTTTCGCCATTTTCAGTAGCCTGTCATGGTGAGTGGGACACACGACGAGTGTTGGTCGGCCAGAGGAGATCCACAATCATTACTGCACCGGGCCCTGTTGCCTATTTAAACCCGCTCCCCCCTTTCAGAAATTTTACTTTGCCTCCTATTGGTGCCCTTCTTCTTCTTCTCCGAGAGCTCCATCCCTTTCGGCCTTAGGCATTCTTCGAGTCGATTCCCTTCTCTGCCTCTCTGCACTTCTCGGACCAATCTAGGTTAGTTCTAGAACTCTCCCTCTTCGCTTTTTCTTTTGCTGCTCTTCTTTCATTTTTCTTTTATTACATTTCGCCTGTTCAGTTTTTCGCAAGCGCCCCATCTCCTATTTTTTCCGATTTTTTTGGGATTTTTAGAGTTTTTGCTCGATCCATAATGTCCTCCAGCACTTCTTCCTCTAGTAGTTCTAGGAGTTCGTCCGTCCCAGCTCCCAAAAACCTCAGCTCTGTAGATGAAGCTCGTCCGATCTTTGTACCAGACACCATCCCTTGCTCTCTGACTCCAGAGGAACTCTCACTGATTAAGATTCAGTATTGGGTTCCTCCTGAGTACGAGCTGGAGCTTCTCGGCCCAACTGGCCGGGCCAGCGCTCCTCCCCCTGGCTGCTTCTGTTTATACCAAGAGGCCTTCCGCACCGGACTTCGACTTTCGCTTCCGCCTTTTGTCATCGCTCTCTTCCGCTTTTTAAATATTTCTTTAGTTTCTGTAGCACTGAACTCCTTTAGATTTCTGATAGGATTTCTTTTCCTCTGTCGCCTAGCCGAAGTCTAGCCAACCCTTTCTCTGTTCAGAAATTTCTATACCTTCAAGCGTCACCCTTCGATAAAGTACTGGTGGTACTTCTCCCCTCAGTTCGGTAGAAAGGGGTTGCTGAAAGGCGCCCCCTCTTCTATCCACAACTGGAAGGAGAGGTTCTTCTATATCCGATGCCTGATCTTGGAGCTGGGATTACCCCCTTGGGGCTCTCTGAGGGATTCCATCCGTCAGGCTTCTAGCCTGGAAAGGGACGACCTCGAAGCCTCCAAAAAGCTCGAGGCCTATCATGCCCTCCTCCTCTCTGAACTTCTGAAGGAACAACTCTTGTTCAACGTCGGCCTGAGTCCTCTTAACCCTGTCGGTATCATTTTTTTTTTGTTGCTTTCCCTTACTTTTATTCTATCTCTGAGCCATGTTGATCTTCTTTTATTGCAGACATGGACGCAGGCATGGCCCGGAGGTTAGCCCAGGGTCTCAAGACCCACAAGAGAAAAGGTGCCTCGACTTCAGGGTCAGCGAAGAGAGCCAGGATAGAAGAGATAAGCTCGGCTGCGCCTGCTCAGATGGCCGTCACCGTCGACGCCCCCTCCGACGTCGAACCTGAAGTCCCCCGAGCCTCTTCAAAGAGCCCCCCGACTGAGGATCCCGCTCCAGAGGCTCATCCCGAGGGGGCACCCGGGGCCGAAAGGGGGAGGAGAAAGAAGACCCTGGCCCGCAAGAGCCGCGGTCACAAGGCTGCCATCGAGGGGGCCGGCGGCTCCGAGGAAGATCCGAGGGAAAATCCCTTCAACAATAGGGATTTAATAAAGAGGCTGGTCAAAGGGTGCATTCTGCCCGAGGTCATCCAGAGGATCATCCTTGCTGATCCTGAGCTATGGGTCTGGGACTCTCTGGGATCTTTTCTCGAAGTAGGTTAATTCACTTTTTTCTCCTTCTTGCTTCTTTACTTAATTTACTCCTTAGCCTTTATATTGACTCCTCGGCCTCTCTTGCAGATTGGACACCAGCTCATCGCCAACGTCGAGGCAGTGAAGATCGCCAAGAGGTAGGCAGCCCGGACGGAGGAAGGTCGCCTGGCTGAGGCTGCCTGCCTCGAGGAGAAGATCGTCGAGGTCACAAGTCTCCAAGAGGCACTGCAAAAGGAGGGACAAACCTCGTCCGATCTGAGGACCACCTTGGAGGAGGAGAGAAAGAAGGCAGAGGTCGAGGTCTCCGAACTGAAGGCGCAGGTTTTCGAGCTGAAGGCGCGGATCCCATCCCTGGTCTCGGAGGCAGGGGCCCGAGCAGTGGAGGAGTTCAAGGCCTCCTCCGAGATGGAGGATCTGTAGGTCCAGTTCGACCAGGATGCCTTCATCAAGAGTTTCAAACTCTGCCAAGAGAAGGTGGCCGAAAAGTTTCTCGAACTGGACCTCGGCTTCCTGGATGAGGCGTCCGACGATGAAGCCGGTGTTGGAAATAGTATCCCAAAGCCAATCGTCAGCCTATTAATGGTTGTGCTCATTTTTGTACATGTACATGAATTATGAATTAATAAAAATTATTTTGGTATTTTTCATCACAAAATATTTCATCTTCTAATGAACTCCTATGTTGTGGTGAAGTCTTTAAGACTATTTAGACTCGACAAAGGAGGATTTATCGTTTAGTCATTAAATCTGTTCGTGACCAAATGATATGTTGTTACCAAGGATGACAACATTTATCAAGCATAGGTCGTTGTGTGCCATATAGGTTGGTTGTCCTCTTAACCAATGAGTGTGGAGACACTGGTATGGCATACAGGTGAGATATAAGGATACATCTGCAGTGAACATGACCGACTCCGGAGCTATTTTTGCTGTCAAGATTTGCTCCGATGGAATATGGGTATAAATGTCCCTCCGACCTGAGACCGCCACGGTGACTTGCAAGCAACTCACTGCACTTAGGCACTGGACTACCTGAATTTCTAGTTCAGTGACGGAAGGCTGCTGAGCGTAGTCAAGTACTTGACTTGTCGGTGCGTGTGTCAAGATGGGATTGACCACTCCAGTTTAGGAGCTGTGTACAGTCATGTTTTAATTTAGCAAAACCTTGGCCAGGGTGGTCTTTGTGAGGAGTCACAGGACTGTTTGAGTTGAGCACGATTCGGATGATCTAATCAGGGTTGACAGTTTAACCCTGAGTCATCCTAAACACAGAGGTCAAAAGGATGAATTATACAGTAACCATATTCATGTAGGTTCTGAGTGTTGCGATTGCGATTATTCGATCTATCCGATCATCGGGTACCATTGCTAGATGGTCACTTCGATTAGTACAGGAATTGGTTCCTATGCTACCGACTTAGGTTCGAACCTGCGGGATCACACACATTAGAGGTTCCTATCTGATCTGATGGCTGATGAAGAGTCCTAATGCTCATGGACTATGAGTCCTATGTGTCTGAGACTCTGTAATCGAGAATCAGGATTCTCTGATCATGAGTCCCACACATTTTGGGTACCAGGGTCAAGAGTCTCACTGGTTTGGGACTCTTCGATCAGGGTTACATATCGATGAATTCTGATGCCCGATTACCCATCGAATTTGGACTCAATATTTATGAGAGATTTAATTAGTGATTTGATCACTAATTAACTCAATTTGATTGAGTAATTATTTTTGGATCAAGTCCAATTGAATTGGATTCAGTTGGGTTTGAGCCGATTAGGTTAAGAGTTGACCTAATTGTCTAGATGGTTTGGTCCCTGATTTGATCAGGGGTTGGGCTTAATCAATTACTGATTTGATTAGGATTTTATTGAGCCTAATTAAGCTTAATTTAGTTGGATTTAAATTAGTCTAATTGGGCCTAACTTATTTGGTTCAATTAGGTTGGTTTAAATAATGAAACCGCCTTGACCCATTCTCCCTGCGCCACCTCACTTCCACTGCGCCCATTTGAATTCACGAGAAGGAAGTTCTCATAAATTTTTTCTCATGCAAAGCCCTCCTCACGCCCTACTTTAATGTGCCAAATGAGTGGATAAGGGTGATTGGTTGGCCATTCAAATTTAAAACAAAGTTTGAATTTGAATGAGCAACCAATCTTAGCGCCTTGACCTTATCCTCTTTTAGCACCCCATTTATTACACGAAAAAATGTTTCTCATGAAATCACTCACGCACAAATTAAGCCACGCCCTCCTCTTCTCACGCCCTTAGTGGATAGGGATAAATTGATTTTCATTTGAATTTAAAATTTGATTTGAATTCAAATGTGCAATTACTCATTTTTATCCTCTCACGTGGATAAGATGTTTGACATTATTTTAAAAGGAGGAGAAGAGTGTGGCGTGTGCAAGAAAAATTTTGGAGAGAAAATCTGGGCATGAGTAATCCTTGTATGCAAGGTGAAGGTCTGTATCCTTCCGAGAGAAAAAGAAAGAAAAGAAAGAAAAAGTGTGTGCAGGGTTTCAGTGAGTTCTTCAGGGTTTCAGCATGGAGTTCGGGAAGTGAGAAGGTAAGCTACGAGTGTCGTGAGCCCACCAAATTTTAGGGTGATCTTCAACATCTTCTCAAGCATGTCTGTTGATGATCCAGAGCATCTTAAGAATCGACAGACATCGATCGAAGGAGTTCGATCAGCATCGGTCATTGAAAAGGCTCTACAACGAGCTAGCACTCGTGAGGAGTCGATCAGACTGGAAGCTTCGTGTGGATGATCTGCAGAGGCCAGACATGTTGTGTGACTGTATTGCGATGATCAGACTCTTCCGACGATAATCAGATTACGACGATCTACTATCCGCACAAAGGTATTGTGTTCTGAATACATTACAGTAAAGTGTTTACTGTTCAAATTTGAATTTTAAATTTAAATGCATGCATGCTATATATCATATTTAGATTCTAATATAGGATAAATTTTTATTAATTAATTAGATTAATTAATAATTTTTACCATAAAATAGTGATTTTGAAAAGTTTTAAAATTACCATTTTACCCCTGCACTGAATTTTCTCCAAAAATGGTATCAGAGCGGGTTCTTAGATATGATATATATATTTGCATGCATAGATTAAGTTGTAATCTAAAAGTTTAAATTTGAAATTTAAAATTTAAAATTTAAAATTTGAATTTTGAAAGTTGTTCGAAATTCAAAATTTAAAAATTTGAAATTCAAAAATTCAAAATTTGAATTTTGAAATTTGAAATTCAAAAATTTAAAATTCAAAAATTTGAAATTTAAAATTTGGTTGAAATTTCATATTTGAAATTCAAAATTTAAAATTCAAAATTTAAAATTCAAAATTTGAAATTCAAAAATTTGAAATTTGAAATTTATTTGAAATTTAAAATTCAAAATTTAAAATTTGAAATTTAAAATTTAAAATTTAAATTTTGAAATTGGTATATTTAGATATACTTGATCCAAGTAGCAAGTAATCGAATTGGGTTGGTTGCCATGGCCGTCCGGTCATAGGAGAAAAGTAGGGTTTAAAGGCCCTTTCTTCCCATTTGATGGGATCTCCTATGGCGGTAGGGGTGCCGATGCGATTATATCCCATGCAGATGAAGTAGCGAAAGAAATATTCATGATTTATTTTGATTGAGTTATTTTCTATTATGTAATTAGCAATAGGATTGCTATTTATGAAATGTGCTGATATATTTGTGTAATAAGTCAACATATTTAATGAACAGAAAATAAAATCTTTCAAACTTAAAAATTATTTTCAAAATGTCAAACCCTGACCCATCAGCCCAAATACTTAATTAAAAGAATTAAGTGTTGTCTAGTAGGTCTAGAATTGTGAATTAAGACCTAAGATAATTGCATAAACTTGTGGGTCAATGGGTTAGATGGATTAGGTCCATAATTGGGTTAGACCTAAGGTTAGCTTAAAGAAATGGACTAAATTAGAGTAATTGATCAAATCTAATCAAAAGTTGAATTAGATTAGGTCAAGGATACTCTAGTCTCAACTCCAATAGTTGTAGTTGAATGGGTCCATGTCTTTAACTAGACCAAGATGAACTTAATTCATGGCTATGCAGTGGAACCCTATTTACTAAGTTGATCAAATTAAAACTAATGAACCGGTTGGTGTCTAAGGTAAGTTTGGCAGTTTGACTAGTAGTTTTTAAGCGGGAGCTACTCACAGTGATTCGATCTCTGACGAGTTAATGGCTTATCCCCACCACTGATCTCATTTACCTGGCCAACCTGATGAATTAGGTTTTGATCAGATCACTTGGTGATTAGGGCTCACCCATGTCATTAGGTAAATCAGTTTGACTGATTTAGGTGCTCCTAATGCCAGCTTTAAGTAAATCTTTTTTAATCTAACTTGGTGAAGTCAGTGGGAGGATTGAAATTGGCTGGATATTTTCTTCTCATCTATTCTTTAATAAAATCCACAAAAAAAAAAATTATTAGGTCCTAAAAATGATTAAGTTATATTGATAACTAAGTCATAGCCTCCCATTAAGTGAGTGATAATGAGTTCATTAGTTTAATAATCATTGGAGGCCCAAAGGCCTGGTGCTTATTGACTAATGGAATTATCATTCATAGTATGATAATTTGGTTTGAGTCTTTCTGATAGTGGTTAGGTTGGCCTACCAAAGTAGGGCTTGATCATTTATTGGTCCGATTCACCAAATCAAATCATGTTAATGGTTGGACCTAACCAAATTTTTTCAGTGGAGGCCAAAGCCTACTGATTAGGTTCTGGGGAAAAATTAATTACTAGAAGTTGTTTAGAGAAACAACTGGTTATGAACCTACCTATAGATGCACATGGGTTGACCAACCAAAGTTGGACTCGTGTATAGTCTATGTGGATTCTAGTACCCACTAAAGAATTAAAGTAATTCCTTGAATTGAAGGTTGAGGCTACCAATTCGTAAAAATACTGGGAGAAACTTTAGACTAAAGTCCAAGTCTTTAGTATTAATAATTTATGTACTAATATAGGTCTGATTTTTCTTTATGCAGCTATGGCCACTACCCTATCGCTCCGGTCATTATTAGATAATGACAAGCTCATGGGACCTAATTTCGATAGCTGGTATCGAAAATTAAAAATCATCCTTGAGCATGAGCGGATCCTTTATGTAGTAACAGATCCGGCACCTGAGGAGCCAGCCCTGAACGCTAGAGGGACGGTCCGAGACACTTACCAGAAGTGGCTCAACGACCGCACCAATGTCCGATGCATAATGCTGGCGGCAATGAATGATGAGTTCAGTCGCAGGTTCGAGAACGTCCAGCCACAGGAGATACTTCAAATGTTGAACGACTCTTTTAGCACGCCTGACGACGTTGAAAGGCACAAAACTAGTTGTGCCATTTTCAATGCTCGGATGAGAGATGGAGCCTCAGTCACTGATCATGTACTGTACATGATCGAAATGATTGGGCACCTAAGTAAACTGGGTTTTCTCCTGCACGAGCAGCTTGGTAAGGATGCGATCCTTAATTCTTTGTCCAAGTCCTTCCTTCCCTTCCTTACTCATTTTCGAATGACAAAGCCTGCAGTGAACTACCACGGCTTGTTGGGGTTGCTGCAGAACTTTGAGAAGGACCACCAGCTCCATAAGGAGTCGGTGAATATTATGGGAGGGTCTTCTTCTCGTCGTTGACCCTTTGAGAAAGGGAAGAAGAACAAGAAGAAGAAGAATAAGAAGGTGCAGCTGCATGCTGGGACATCTGCACAGGGTCAGACCAAGAAGCGCAAGCCCGACCAGAGCTAGGTGGAGTGCTTCTTTTGCAAGAAGCAGGGGCACTGGAAGAGGAACTGTCCTCTATACATTGCCTCACTGGACTCGAACAGGCCAAAGAAGAAGTAAGGTACTTATATGATAACATCTTGCAACTTTTTCATTTGTGATACTACTGCCTGGGTATTGGATACCGGAAGCCCTTACATATTTGCAATTCGATGCAGGGTCTGCATGTCAATAGGAGATTTGATGAAGGCGAGAGGTTCCTGAACATTGGAGATGGAAGCAAAGTTTCAGTTCTAGCATTAGGAATCATGAACCTTGTAATCAATTCTCGAAATGTAATTCTGAGTGAATGTCACTATTGTCCAAGCTTTTTATTAAATATTATTTCTGTAGGCCTTTTGGCCATGCACGGTTATCAATTTTTAATAAAAAAAAATATTTGCAATATCATTTTGAATGATGTTACAATGTTTATTGAAAAACTTTATATTGGAATTTACTTTCTATCACAACCTGTTAATGTGGTTCAAACCTCCGATAAATACCCTAGAATAGATAATGTGTCAGAAGTCTACCTTTGGCACTGTAGGCTAGGTCATATCAATAAGAACAGGATAAATAGGTTGGCTCAAGAAGAAATTCTTGAAGTAGGTGATTGTGAATCACTTCCAACCTGTGAGTCCTGTCTTCTTGGTAAAATGACTAAGTCACCTTTTACTGGAAAAGGTGAGCGATCCAGTGAACTCTTGGGTCTGGTACATTCTGATGTATGTGGATCCATGAGCTCAAGTGCAAGAGGTGGATATTTCTACTTCATAACCTTCACAGACGACCTATCGAGGTATGGGTATGTCTATTTAATGAAGCATAAGTCAGAGTCGTTTGAAATGTTCAAACTATTTCGAAATGAGGTAGAAAAATAAACTGAAAAGTGTATTAAAACTCTTCGATCTGATCGAGGAGGTGAATACCTTTCCAATGAATTTTTGACATATCTTGGAGAGAATGGGATTCTCTCTCAATGGACTCCTCCTGGAACACCACAGCATAATGGTATATCTGAAAGGAGGAATCGAACCTTGTTGGACATGGTTCGATCCATGATGGGGTTTGCTGGTCTGTCGATCTCCCTTTGGAGATATGTGCTCGAATCGGCTTGTTACCTTCTAAATAGAGTTTCGAGTAAGTTTGTAACTAAAATACCATATGAGATATGGATCGGACGTAAACCAGTACTCTCGCACCTTAGGATTTGGGGGGTGTCCGGCTTATGTTAAACGTTTAATTACAGACAAGCTAGGACCTAGGTCTGACAAGTGTAATTTTATAGGATACCCAAAAGAGACCAAAGGATATTATTTCTACCTGGCTGATGAGCAAAAGGTGTTTGTCAGCCTTAAGTCAATCTTTTTGGAAAAAAAGTTCCTTGATGAAGGGACTGTTGCCTCTAAGGTCGAACTTGACGAAGTTCGACAGGTAAAAAAATTGACACAAGTTGCTGAACCTGAATCGGATTTGATTAGATCAGATCCGGAGCCCATTGTGCAAGCACCTATAAGGCGATCTAGTAGAGTACCACATCAACCGGACAGATACTATAGTTTCTTGATCCAAGATGACGATCCTATCGAACTTGATGAAAACGATGAGGATCTGATCACCTACATGGATGCAATGCAGAGATCCGACTTTGAGAAATAGCTAGAGGCCATAAAATCCAAAATGGAGTCCATGAAGGTCAACGATGTGTGGACATTGGTTGACCCACCCGAAGGAGTAAAACCCATAGGGTGTAAGTGGGTCTTCAAGAG
Organism: Elaeis guineensis; assembly: GCF_000442705.2. Taxonomy (NCBI): domain Eukaryota; kingdom Viridiplantae; phylum Streptophyta; class Magnoliopsida; order Arecales; family Arecaceae; genus Elaeis; species Elaeis guineensis. Next base: position 14,758,748 of record NC_025994.2, read on the forward strand.
GAAGAGGGGAGCAGACGGAAAGGTGGAAACCTATAAAGCCCGTCTGGTTGCCAAGAGATATCGTCAACATTATGGTATAGACTATGATGAGACATTTTCTCCTGTGGCAATGCTCAAATCCATTCAGATTATGCTTGCGATAGCTGCCCATCTGGACTATGAAATCTGGCAGATGGATGTGACGATAGCTTTCCTAAATGGAGAGCTGGATGAAGAGGTGTATATGATACAACCTGAAGGATTCACATCCATTGATGAGTCTAAAGTGTGCAGACTACAGAGGTCCATTTATGGACTCAAGCAGGCATCTCAGAGTTGGAACATACATTTTGATAAGACGATCAAGACGTATGACTTCGTTAAGAATGGAGAAGAGCCCTGCGTTTATAAGTGGGCTAATGATCCAGTAGTAGTATTTCTTGTATTGTATATGGATGACATTCTCTTAATCGGGAATGATGTCCCTGCATTACAGAGAATAAAGATTTGGCTGTCGTCACAGTTCTCCATGAAAGATTTAGGAGAAGCTTCCTACATCCTAGGGATGAGGATCTATAGGGATAGATCTAAAAGGTTGCTTGGTTTATCTCAGTCTACATACATAGATACTATGCTGAAGAGGTTCAGCATGGAGAATTCCAAGAAAGGCTATCTGCCGATAGCCATGGAATTTCTCTCTCGAAGAGGGATTGTCCGACAACACCTCAAGAGAGAGAGCATATGAGTAGAATTTCATATGCTTCGGCAGTGGGATCTATCATGTATGCCATGACATGTACACGACCAGATGTGGCATACTCACTAGGGGTAGTGAGTAGATACCAATCTGATCCAGAGGAGAATCACTGGAAGGTTGTTAAAACCATCCTGAAGTATTTAAAAAATACTAAGGACCAGTGGCTTATTTATGGTGAATCGGACTTGAGACTTATAGGGTTTACAGACTCTAGTTTTCAGTCTGATCATATGACAGCAAAAGTATGTCGAGATTTATTTTTAACCTTAATGGTGGGGCTATTTGCTGGAAGAGTTCCAAGCAACACACAGTGGCTGATTCAGTTTGTGAGGCGGAGTATGTCGCTGCATCAGATGCTGCCAAAGAAACGGTATGGCTGAGAAAATTCATCACCAAGCACAGAGTAGCACCCTCTCTTGTTGGTCCAGTTCTGCTCTACTGTGACAGCTCTGGAGCCATTGCTCAGACGAAGGAACCCAAGGCACCCCAGCGGACGAAGCATATTCTGTGCCGCTACCATCTCATTCAGAAAATTATGAATCGAGGTGACGTCGACCTTCTGAAGATCGACGGAAAGGAGAACTTGGCCAACCCATTCACTAAAGCCATTGCGGTGAAGGAGTTCGATGACTACAAGTCGAAGATGGGTATTAGATACTGCACCGATTGGCTTTAGGCCAAGTGGGAGATTGTTGGGAATAGTATCTCAAAGCCAATCGTCAGCCTGTTGACGGTTGTGCTCATTTTTGTATATGTACATGAATTATGAATTAATAAAAAATTTTTTGGTATTTTTCATCACAAAATATTTCATCTTCTAATGAACTCCTATGTTGTGGTGAAGTCCTTAGGACTATTTAGACTCGACAAAAGAGGATTTATCGTTTAGTCCTTAAATCTGTTCGCAACCAAATGATACGTTGTTACCAAAGACGATAACGTTTATCAAGCATAGGTCATTGTGTGCCATATAGGTTGGTTGTTCTCTTAACCAATAAGTGTGGAGACACTGGTATGGCATACCGGTGAGATGTAAGGGTACATCTGCACTGAACGTGACCGACTCCGGAGCTATTTCTGCTGTCAAGATTTGCTCCGATGGAATATGGGTATAAATGTCCCTTCGATCTGAGACCGCCACGGTGACTTGCAAGCAACTCACTGCACTTAGGCACTGGACTACCTGAATTTTTAATTCAGTGACGGAAGGCTGCTGGGTGTAGTCAAGTACTTGACTTGTCGGTGCGTGTGTCAAGATGGGATTGACCACTCCAGTTTAGGAGCTGTGTACAGTCGTGTTTCAATTTAGCAAAACCTTGGCCAGGGTAGTCTTTGTGAGGAGTCACAGGACTGTTTGAGTTGAGCACGATTCTGATGATCTAATCAGGATTGACAGTTTAACCTTGAGTCATCCTAAACACAGAAATCAAAAGGATGAATTACACAGTAACCATATTCACGTAGGTTTTGAGTGTTGCGATTGCGACTATTCGACCTATCCAGTCATCGGGTACCATTGCTAGATGGTCACTTCGATTAGTACAGGAATTGGTTCCTGTGCTACCGGCTTGGTTCGAACCTGCGGGGTCACACACATTAGAGGTTCCTATCTGATCTGATGGCTGATGAAGAGTCCTAATACTCATGGACTATGAGTTCTACGTGTCTGGAACTCTGTGATCGAGAATCAAAATTTTTTGATCACGAGTCCCACACATTTTGGGTACCGGGGTCAAGAGTCCAACTGGTTTGGAACTCTTCGATCAGGGTTACATATCGATGAATTCTGATGCCCGATTACCCATCGAATTTGGACTCAATATTTATGAGTGGTTTAATTAGTGATTTGATTTTTAATTAACTCAATTTGATTGAGTAATTATTTTTGGATCAAGTCCAATTGAATTAGATTCAGTTGGGTTTGACCCGATTAGGTTAAGAGTTGACCTAATCGTCAAGATGGTTTGGTCCCTGATTTGATCAGGGGTTGGGCTTAATCAATTTTTGATTTGATTAGAATTTTATTGAGCCTAATTAAGCCTAATTTAATTGGGTTTAAATTAGTCTAATTGGGCCTAACTTATTTGGTTCAATTAGGTTGGTTTAAATAATGAAACCACCTTGACCCATTCTCCCTGCGCCACCTCACTTCCACTGTGCCCATTTGAATTCACGAGAAGGAAGTTCTCATGAATTTTTTCTCACGCAAAGCCCTCCTCACGCCCTACTTTAATGCATCAAATGAGTGGATAAGGATGATTGGTTAGCCATTCAAATTTAAAATAAAGTTTGAATTTGAATGAGCAACCAATCTTAGCACCTTGACCTTATCCTCTTTTAGCGTCCATTTATTACACGAGAAAATGTTTCTCATGAAATCACTCATGCACAAATTAAACCACGCCCTCCTCTTCTCACGCCCTTAGTGGATAGGGATAAATTGGTTTTCATTTGAATTCAAAATTTGATTTGAATTCAAATGTGCAATTACTCATCTTTATCCTCTCACATGGATAAGATGTTTGACATTATTTTAAAAGGAGGAGAAGAGTGGGGTGTGTGCAAAAAAAATTTTGGAAAGAAAATCTGGGCGTGAGGAATCCTTGTGTGCAAGGTGAAGGTCTATATCCTTCCGAGAGAAAAAGAAAGAAAAGAAAGAAAAAGTGTGCGCAGGGTTTCAGTGAGTTTTTCAGAGTTTCAGCCTGGAGTTCGAGAAATGAGAAGGTGAGCTACGAGTGTCGTGAGCCCACCAAATTTTAGGAAGATCTTCAACATCCTCTCAACCACGTCTGTTGATGATCTAGAGCATCCAAAGAATCGACAGACATCGATCAAAAGAGTTCGATCAGCATCAGCCGTCGAAAGGGCTCTACAACGAGCTAGCACTCGTGAGGAGTCGATCAGACCGAAAGCTTTGTGTGGACGATCCGCAGAGGCCAGACATGCTGTGTGGCTACATCACGATGATCAAACTCTCCCGACGATGATCAGATTGCGACGATCTACTATCCGCACAAAGATATTGTGTTCTGAACACATTACAGTAAAGTGTTTACTGTTCAAATTTGAATTTTAAATTTAAATTCATGCATGCTATATATCATATTTAGATCCTATTGTAGGATAAATTTTTATTAATTAATTAGATTAATTAATAATTTTTGCTTTAAAATAGTGATTTTGAAAAAGTTTTAAAATTACTATTTTACCCCTGCACTGAATTTTTCCTAAAAGCCGGACCTTCCGAAGCCGCTATCGGTCCTCCTCCAGTCGGGACCTCTTCGACCACTGCGGCCGCCGCTACTGACCTTCCGGGGGTACCGAGCCCCCTCACTTCTGCCCCAGAGGTCCGAAACCTTTAATTTTATATTTTTTCTTTGTGGTGATTTTTCTTCGTTCTCTTGTACTTAAAAATTATTTAATCAATGAAATCGGATTCTTCTTTACAGAGAGCCTCCTTTTTTTCTTCTACATTCTTTTCCTTCTCTTTTGTCTTCTTGCACTAATTTGAGTCATGGTGTTCTTGTCTCCCAACGACAGTGCCCTACCGATGCTCTTCCCCTGCCACAGGAGATTCCTCTGAAGTCGATGATTCGAGACCTCAGAAGGAAAGTTCGTTAGTTGATGAAGAAATCCAAGAAGCTGGAAGATAAACTTCACCGACTGAGGGAGAGCCATTCAGAGGTCACTGTGGAGGCTACTCACTTTCGGGACCTCCACAAGTAGGGTTTCATGGAATACACCTGGAGGAAGGTTGACTTCATGGCGGAGCTTGAGGAACTTCGAAAATACACCAGCGACTGATCTTGGACTCAGGCTTCCAAGATCAGCTCTCTTGAAGTTGAGCTGGCAGCTGCATGAGAAAAGATCGACCAATTGGAAGGAAGCTCGTCCTGACTCGCAACTCAGGCCGAACACGACCGAGACTGGTCGATCAAATTCTCCAACCTTCAAAAGCAGCTGCAGGATGCTGAGGCGAACTACAACACCTATCGGATCGGCTGGTGCGGACAGGTAGAGGACTATCGAAGAAAGTTCAAGACGGTGATCGATGAAGTTGCCCGCCTTCAGAGGTAGTTGTCTGAGAGAGTCCAGCCTGCCTCTGCACAAGGCTTCGACAAGCTCCGCTCCTTAAGGGGGACCAAGGTAGAACTGTCTGTGGCCCTTGGGTGGGAGGAGGTCAAACTGCAGCGGTTGAAGATTCACTTGGTCCACGAGCAGCAGGCAGTCAAAGATGTTGAGGCAGAGTCCGAGGTCCTGAGAAAGAGGCTTCGGGAGTCGAAGGGCGAAAGTCGGCGGTTCCACCAGATGTACCGGGAGATGCTGCTAAGAAAGATGGAACTGGAGGAAGAAGTCAAAAGCTTAAAGCAATCCCTAATAAGGACTGGAACCGAGAGCTCGAAGTCAGAAGAAGCTGAGCTTCCTTAGAGCCCTTTTTTTAATCTTTCATCCTTCCATGTATTCTTTTTCTTTTCTTGTCGTTTCTCTTTTTTAGCCTTCAAGGCTTTGTTATGTACACTTCACTAATAAAATGAAAAGAAAATTTTCCATTACCTTGTCCATACTTGTGTTAAGTTGTCGTTTACCGAACTTCTTTTGTCTATTTCTCCTCGGTCTGTGTTGAGTTCCCTCTTAGCGACTGAGGGTTCTTGATAGGAATATCTTTTCTCGTTGAGACGAGGTCCCTCGTGTCTTTAACGTAATTTATTTTTCACTTATCGTTGGTGTAGTTCGTCGCCTTCTCTTTTTATCTCTTTTTTTCTTTTTATTTGGATGAGGGTTTTCGCTTTAGGCGAGGGTTTTTCCTCTGCTCTTAGCGGGGTTGTGAGGATGTAAAGGAGCCACTGAGGAGGCTTTTCTCCTCATCTGGTCTTGATCAATCAGGTCTTGGTTTGTGTTAGGGCGAGGTTCTCCTCCTGTCTCCGACATAGCCAATTTCAGCTCATGCTAGGACGAGATCTTCCTCCTATTCCTAACAAGACTGTGGGGGCACATAAGGACCGTTGCGAGGACCTCTCCCTCCATCCGATCTTTAAGTAACTGGACCTTCGACTTTGCTCATGTTAGGACGAGATTCTCCTCCTGTTCCTAACAAGACGGTGGGGGCACATAAGGGCCATTGCAAGGGCCTCTCCCTCCATCCGATCTTTAAATAATCGGACCTTTGACTTTGCTCATGTTAGGACGAGGTTCTCCTCCTGTTCCTAATAAGGCGGTGGGGGCACATAAGGGCCATTGCAAGGGCCTCTTTCTCCATCTGGTCTTTAAGTAACTGGGTCTTCGACTTTGCTCATGTTAAGATGAGGTTCTCCTCCTGTTCCTAACAAGGCTGTGGGGGCACATAAGGGCCGTTGCAAGGGCCTCTCCCCCCATCCGATCTTTAAGTAATCGGGCCTTCGACTTTGCTCATGTTAGGATGAGGTTCTCCTCCTGTTCCTAACAAGGTTGTGGGGGCACATAAGGGCTGTTGCAAGGGCCTCTCCCCCCATCCGATCTTT